>NC_056726.1:170190600-170405600 GCF_019279795.1 Protopterus annectens
GCAGCAAGCTTTTTGTGGTGCAAAGTTTGTACTACTGCTTGTGCTGGGTTTTTGATTTTGAACTTTAATTTTAGCGTAGGTAATGTCTGTGGGTCAGTCATCAATTTAGGGTAATTGCTCTTTTCTTGTGGATGAAATTCATTTTTTGAAAATGTACCACAATTTGTGTTTCTGCTGTAAGTTAAAATAGGATAGATGATTCTGAAAATTAATTCAGTTTCTTCTTTGAATGTTTTCAGTGAATTAAAAAGTTCTGAAAACGAGGGGCGTGGCCAAGGATGAACACAGGATAGCAGCAGATTTCTTCAGCTCCACCAATTTCATTACACTGACAGGAATTAATTACTTAAAAAATTAATTTTTGAAGTAATTTTCTTTCTAAATATGTTTGTTTTATATAGTTCTTGAACTATATCTAAAAAAGAAAGGAAATCTTAACAATATTCCTGTCAGAAATCACTTTGGAAATTTTCCTGTCAGTTTATCAGTCTGAAATGAGTTCCAGTAAGACAAATTCTCAAGACTCCAGCATCAAGAAAGAACTTCAGTCTCTGATAATTATAATCCAACAACTTACTGCTAAGATGGATAAAATGGATACTAAAATAGACACCTTCATAGAAAAAACTACAAAACAAATAGACTTGTTACATATAGACCTGCAACAACAGAAGATCCAGATGACAGGCATAGAAGAAGCTGTGAATGACATGGAAAATAGAATACAAGAAGAGGAAATCAACATTGAGTTTCTGCTGAAACAAAATACACATTTACAAACAAAGCTGGATGACCTGGAAAATAGATCTAGGCGCAATAACATTAGGATTTTTGGACTGCCAGAAAATATTGAAGGTAACAATATTACTTCTTTTTAACAACATGGCTCCCTAAAACTTTAGACTTACCAGAAGCATTCTCTTTTGGTATCGAAAGAGCACATAGATCTATAGCTAATACTAACTCTAACAAAAACTATCCTAGATCAGTTATAGTTAGATTTCTATCATCTTTTGATAAAGAGATGGTTCTTAAATCTGCTTGGGCTAAAGCTCCTGTTAAGATTAATGAGACAACTGTGCATTTTGACAATGACTATTCTTGCATGGTAATAGCTAAAAGAAAAGTTTTTCTGCCACTAATAAGGGAGCTTAAAAAAGCAAAGTTTAAAACATACCTTCTGTTTCCTGCCAAGCTTAAAATCTTCCTTCCTGATGGTCCTAAAATTTTCAATGACTTAGACTCTGCTTTACTGTTTATCAAAAAAAATAAGATTTTGGATAAAATAGAAGAAATGGAATGGGCTAGTCCTTCATTAAAGAGACTGGCAACTGAAACTTCGTGGAAGACTTCAGAGAAGAAGAAGAGACTAAAAAACAAATGATTTGTTCTAGGTTTTTTTTTTTCTCTCATCATTATATTTCATTATTAATCTTTTCAAATATAGTTCCTGCATTTCCAAGAAGCAACAAATATTTTGAAAATAGATTTAATCAAAGTTATTCTCTGTGTGCAAATAAATGTTTTGTTTCATAACTAGTCAAAATATCTGGAGATTTAATGGCAAGTTGTGATTCAACTTGTTTCTCTTTCTGAAAAGGAGAAATAAGGTCAGTAATTTGATACATTTTTTTTCTTTATCTTTTTTTTTTCTTCCCCTTTTCTTCTTTTCTTTGTTTAAACAATGACATTCTATTTAGATTATGTAGTGGGTGAAGGGTGGGGGAAGGCAGGGAGAGAAGAGTAATGAAAATATGATTAACAGAATAATAACATATTTATTCCTTGTAAAAAGTTTATATGTTCTTCAAATGCTATTCCTAATTATACTTTCTTGATTACACGGCTTATGCTTGTTTGTAAATAATCTGTCATGCTTTAACTAATAATAATTATAACTAAATAATAGTAAATAATATGTTTTATTTTTAACTCTATTAATATAAACAGTAAGTAATATTCCATTGTATATACTTCTTATAGCTTTCTCTTACATTTTTTTTTATTTCTGCCTTACACCCTGTTACTTTCTACTCTCTTTTTCTTTTCTTTATTAATATATAGAAATGCTTTTGATCATATAGACACAGTAAATAATAAGATTTGCATAAAAATTGAGTTGGGACAAAAATATTGAGTTTTATTACTTATTAATAATTTTGGGCTTAATTTCACTTACATAGAGGCTGTAATAATCTGTAAAATACATTGTGAAGGTTTTGTCATGTTTAGATGCATTTACACTGCTAAATGAATGTTTGTCACTAAGTTTCCCGCCAAAATGTTAAGAGAGACAATCTGGGATGTGGGCTGTCTCATGCACAGTGTCCATGAGCTACTTCAAAAGCTTCAACTCTCAGAATTCTCACAGAGAAGCTGAAAGCAGCTAGTCTCACCTTTGACCTAGATATCACACTGACACATCACAGATTCAGCAATGACACTCTACCAGGAAATAGAAATGATACAAATGCAACTATGTGAAGGAAAATGAACTCTTTAACATCTAAATGTGAGTTATTTTATATAATTACTTAAATATCTATATTATAATTCATAAAATATGTCAGTTATAATGAGTTTAAATGATACAGTTTCTTGTAGTAAGTAAATGTCTTATTTTAGAAGGCATAGAAAATGAAACATTTATTCAAGTGTTTTTGAAAATCTACTTAACAGCAGCTTAATAATCTGTGTTAAAAACTTATGTTCCAAACATATACATTACTATAACTCATTTAATTCATCTGATTGACAAGCATAAATAATTTTATAACTCTATACTGGAAGAAATTGTCATGTGATATATTTTAAAGCAGTAGTATAGCATGGTTGTAAAATCTGGTTACTAAAATGTGTTTGCTGTGCATTATTTTGTATAAAGCAGACAGATTTATTGTAGGGACAGCAAGTAAGATAGTGCTCAGTAAGGACATAACTCAGTGAGATCAGATATATATATATATATGTGTGTGTGTGTGTGTGTGTGTGTGTGTGTGTCTGTGTGTGTGTGTGTGTGTGTGTGTGTGTGTGTGTGTGTGTGTGTGTGTGTGTGTGTGTATGTATGTATATATATATATATATATATATATATATATATATATATGTATATGTGTGTGTGTATGTATGTATATATATATATATATATATATATATATATATATATATATATATATATATATGTGTGTGTGTGTGTGTGTGTGTGTGTGTGTGTGTATGTGTATATATATATATATATGTATATATATATATATATGTGTGTGTGTGTGTGTGTGTGTGTACATATGTATATAAGTGTTTCTGAGAATATGCATAACTATGCAGTATGATTTATAACAATTTCTATGAATACAATACTTTATTCTATTGACAATAATGAGTTTGAGTAAATGCTCATATACAAGCAATTCAAGTTTTTTTTGGAAGCTGTTAATTGCATTTACATGACAGAAAATAGATGCATCTTAATATATGTAATGTCTGAATCATATTAGCCAAAGTTTTTGATTTAAATGAATGTTAGAACTTATTTTTCTCTCCTCTTGATTTCTAACATCAAGATTATTTGAATGCTATTTGAATACAAGTGTTTTATATTACATGGATGTATATAGTAGTATGAACAGTTTTTTAAAAAAAAAAAAAAGGTTTATTTTAGTTTATATGATGCTGTTTTACCAAATGTGTAGTCTTGTCTTGCTAGATAATTGAATTGAAAACTGTTAACCTCAGTTAAATATAACTAGTATTAAATTGATAAGGTGGTAGCTGAGGTACTGCTGCTTAGGGTAGGGGGTTAACTTGAGTGGTAAATACTACTCTAAGTTGGAGTTTATAACTCCAGGCTGGATGCAAGGTTTAATCCTTACATTATTTTCACTTGTTCATTGTTATTTGTATATAGTTTTGACATCCACAATATATTTTGTACATTCATTGTCACTACAAACAAAATTGAATCCTATACGAAATCCCATAAGAGATTCAATAAATACAGCTATATTTAAAGGTACACCTAAAGGAGGAGATGTAACATTACTTATCTTGTTATTTGTTATTTTGATCATAAGATTCTTAAGTTTTAAAAATGCCAAATGACATCTTTAAAAGGAATTTCTTTAAACATTAATGGATTGAATAATCCATGTAAAAGGGCAAGCCTAATAAGATACATTCATTTACATAAGGCCAACTTAGTCTTCCTGCAAGAAACCCATCTTTTGAAAAAAGATATTGATAAACTAGCCACAAACAAATATACAGTATTGGTTAGTTCAGAGCACACTCAGAAAAAAGAGGAGTGGCTATTTTATGGAATAAAAGTATGCCCATTCCTAAAACCATTAAGTCTTATCAGGATGACAAAGGAATGTTTTGTATGGTTACAATACAAATTAATGGGAAGACTTACACTTTAATTAATGTATATTGGATACCTGGAATTGGTACTAATACAGTGAAACATCATCTTGATAAGATCATATCATTCTCTATAGGAGATATTATTTTAGCTGGTGACTTTAATTGTATACTACATGAAAGTGATACTACCACTATAGGGAAAAGAAGAATTACATCTAATGCAAAACATTTAAATGATTTTGCTAATTCTTATCATTTGAATGATATTAATAATCAGATAGATTCAAAGTCATTACCATACACCTTTTTTCTAACAGATACAAAACTTATTCAAAAATAGATAGGGTCTTTATTTCTAACCAGATGGTAACAGATTTAATTAATTCCAAAATCATTTCATGTCCTATATCTGATCATAATTCAATTGTTTTTGAATTCATGATAAAAATACTCATAATGTTCAGATCAAAAGGATACCAGCATACTTAACTCAACTAAAAGACTATAAAGAATATATACTTTCAGAAGTAAAACATTTTTAGACATAAATAATACTCCTGAAGTCTCCATTGTTTATGTTTGGGATGCCTTAAAATCATATCTATATGGACAAAGTATCAGATGGTATAATAATAAAAGGAAATCTTGGGATAAGGAATTGTTAGATATTCAAAGTAAATTAGACTCTTATAAACATGATAATAAAGAAAATATTATGGACAAGAAAGTTATTGAAGAAATAAACAAACTAAATGAGAAATACAAAGAAATTTTAACTCATAAAGTTAAAATAACTTTAGAGAAATACAAGTTTTTGTCTTATTCAATAAGCCCCAAATACTTACATAGACTTAAAAATAAAACAAAAAGGTTGAATAAACAAAACCACATCAAAGAAATCTTTTCTCTAAGGAAAAGAAGAATGTTTCTAGTATACCAGAAATACTAGATGAATTTAGAAATCACTTTCACAAAATTAACCATAATAACATTAACATGGAACCTAAAGATAAAATAAAGGAGTTTATAACCACAAACATGAATAAAAAGCTTAATAAACAACAGATTAAACTATTGGACAAGAGTATTTCATATACAGAAGTTATTACACAAATAAATAAGCTTAAATCAAACAAAGCACCGGGTAATGATGGTATTATACCAGAGATATATAAAATCCTTTCTAAAAGTACATATTCATTAATACATAAGGTTTTTATTCTGGCCCAAACTGAGTTAATAACCCCCCCATCTTGGCAATATACATTTATTTCGCCAATTTTAAAACCTAATAAAGATCCAACTAGATGTACTTCATATCGGCCCATCTCATTACTTAATGTTGATTATAAAATGTTTATGAGTATATTTGCTGATAGATTGAAGACAATCATTCCCGGCATTATACATATAGATCAGACAGGCTTCATTGTAAATAGAAATACTTTTGATAATATAAGAAGAACTTTAACATTAATAGATTTTGCAAATAGGAAAAAGAAAGATTTAACACTTATTAGTCTTGATATAAGTTCAGCATTTGATTCAGTAAGTTGGGACTATCTGTTTACCTTAATGAAGTGCACAAACTTCTCAGATGCATTTGTAAATCTAATTGAGCATTTATACAAAGGAACATTGGCTTATATTAAGCTAGGAACATATGTTTCACAAAAAAATACCCATTCTTAAAGGTACAAAACAAGGATGTCCACTTTCTCCACTATTATTCACTTTAGTAATGGAGCCTTGGGCTAATTTGATCAGAAACAGTACTGACATAGAGGGTTTTGAAATAGATGAAAATACAACATCCAAAATTCAACTTTTTGCAGATGATGTTCTAATTACATCAGCAGGATCTAATTCTTCTATGCAGTCTCTATTTGATAAAATGATAAATTTTAAAAGTATTTTTGGTTTAATATTCAATGAAGAAAAAGCTAAAATACTACCTATATATACACGAAAAAATATTCTCATTAGTGATTTTACTAAATATGTACCCAATTCAGGTCAGATAACTTATTTAGGTATAATACTATCTAAAGATATTAAATCTATTATATATAATAATTATAATACCTGTTTTCTTAATATACAAAATCTTTCTAATACCTGGAATAATATGTTTTTTACTATGGAGGAGAGACTTACAATTATTAAAATGATAATATTCCCCAAGATTTTATACTTAATGCAATCAATAATACTTCCACCTACAAAAATAATTATCAAGAAACTGAATACACTAATGTTAAATTTCCTATGGGCACGTAATAGACCTAGGATTGCATTAAAGAAACATACTAATAGCTGGTCTCAAGGGGGTATTTCTTTTCCAGACTTTAATCTATATACTATCTCTTCTATTGTAAAAGTTATTACTTTATTAATAGATCAGTCATATGTCACAAAATGGAAAGATTATTAGGAGCTAATTAGTATGCACTACATGACAATCTCCTTAACACATAAAAATATGATTGTAAATAACTCCATGTTATGGTTACTAAAGGAATTTTGTACTTCACCTATTACACCTAAACATATGGTTTGTTACCCATTAAATATTATTATTAGTTATCGTAACTTTATATTCATGCACCCTAAGTATAGGGAATGGAATTTTATTGTATTCCCTATAATGTATACTCAGGGTATGCTTTTGTCATCTACTTCTGAAGGAACTCATTTAACCATAGATAATGATCTAAAGTACTGGTATCAGTTGATATCTGATAATAAAGTTAGAAATCTAGATTTCTTAAAACAAGAATTTGATCTAAGAGAAACTTGCTGGTTAGAGGTTCAGACCTTTAGACAACATCTCATTAATAAAATAGATCTAATGCCTATAACAGTTAAAGAATCTATTCCAACACTGATTGATTACTTGATATTAAATTTACAACATAAAGTTTCTGATAAAGGTAAACTTTCATACATACATAAAATTATCAGACAAGAAACATTTTACAGTGCAGATTCATACTGGAATTATTTCACTTCTATTAATGGGGACCCACCAAATCAACAAGATAAACAATATATATTGGAATCTGCTTATAGAACTACGCCTTCCATTGTCTGGAGACTTTATACATGGAAATTTTACATAGATCTTTTATACACCTTTGATGATGAATAAAATAAATAATAAAGATAATTTATGTAAGAGATGTAATGTAGAAATTAATGCTGACTGGGCTCATATGTTTTATGACTGTATAAAATTGAAAGAATACTGGAAGTCAATTAATGAATTTTGCAGGCTCTTTTACAGATAATTTCATTATTTCTAAATCTCTTATATTATTTAACACACCTGTACCTCAAAGTGTTAAAAAGGTTAAGCTTCCCTTGTTATGGTCTATTCTAGCAGTGGCTAGGAAAATAATAACTAGAAATTGGATTTCAGATACACCTCCTTCGTTCAATGAATTTAAAAATGTTATGAATATAGTGTGCCATATGGAAATAAACACAATTAGGACAAGAACAAATAGAAAAACATCTTATTATATTGTATGGGATAATTTACAAAATTTGTTAAAAAAATATTAATTTCAATAGCATGGTATTTTAGTTTAATTGATCTGATTGTAGTGGATGTCTTTGTAAATACTTTAGTTGTTTTGTTGAATATTATAATAATACCTATTTTTAATTACTTGTATAAAATTGTTATGATATTTCTCTTATATGTTAAAACAATAAACCTGTTTTGAAAAAAAAAAAAAGTTCTGAAAACTATAACATAGTTTCAAATAGATATGACAAAGCAACTACATAAGAGATCAGCATACTAAACAGTGAGTGCGTGTAACGTAAAAACTGGAAATATTCAAAATAAATGTCACATATAATAGGAGTAACAGCTTTCTATCACAATGGCTACTTTCTCTATCTTATCAGGGAATATAAATTGTCTTAAAAGTATAGACAAAAATCAAAGAGTAATACTTACATGAAGAAATATGTGCAAATAGCAACAATGCAGGTGATACATTTGGATAGACATGATTTGACAGAGAAAGACTCAGGATGGACTTTCAGCAGAATATCAAGGACATAGAAAAAGGGCATAATAATACTTATTGATAGGATCCAAAATTGATACAAGATAAAAATGAAGACAATAATGTCAGTAAGGGGCTACTAGCTTGTTTGGGAGAAGAATTATGCTAGCATGTATTTATATTCCATTCAAAACTGCTATTATGGAGCATTATTTCTCCCCAAACTATCAGCTTTTGATTGGAAATTTTTTTGTGGGTGGGGACTGGAACTTGGCTTGTAATAGTGAGGATGTATCATGAGGACCTAGAAGGGAAAATATAACAAGAAAGGGTAGATTTCTGATGAGCTATATGAGCATATTTGGTATGTTGTTATTGTTCTTTCGGCTTTTCCCGGTTAGGGGTCACCACAGCGGAACTCCGGTCTGCTAATGATTGGCAGTAGATTTTCACAAACACCAAGGTGCCAGCTCGACGTCCAACTTTCAACAAAGGCACGCCCATTTACGCATGTCTTTCGAACGCCCATCCACCCGCGGGGAGGACATGCAGACTCCACACAGAAGGCACTCCCCGCACTCCAGCCGAGAATCAAACGAGAGAACCTTTTGCTGTGAGGCAACAACTCTACCGCTGCACCAATGCGGATTCATATGAGCATATTTGGTATGGATATGTAAATTCAGTAATAAAAATTTAGACAGAATTTGCATATTATTCTCCAAGGTACAATAACTTGACTAGGCTGGATAGAGTACATTTTTCAAGGTATGTGTATTTAACTGAATGATTTGACACACACATATCCAATAACTATTTCAGATCACCCAGCATTAAAAACTAAGAAAAAGATGCAAGTTAATGAAGCAAATCTGAGACATAGTGGTGCTTTGCCATTTACCTCTTAAAAAGAGAGAAATGTAAGAAATAGTAGAAATGATTTGCCAGTTACTAGGGGAGATAAACATTTCTTTAGAAAGAATAGATATTGAGTAGGATAAATGAAAATGGAGTTTAAAAATATGTTAGAAATAAAAGAGAAAGGGATAGACATATGGAAGAGAAGTAATATGAATTGCATAAATTGGTTGACAAAAGTTAAAATACTGCAGAATAAAGGAAATTTCAAAGAATATGAAAATGAGAAACTGCAGAGTGGTAAAGAAAAAAATAAGTGTATTTGGATAATATGCATGAGTTTAGAAAGATTTTGACAACAACACCAGAGCACAAAAACTTTTTAATATAATGACTTAGGCAACAAAAAATAGAAAAGTCTATCACCAAACTTAAGGAGTCTATGACAAAAAAAAAAAAAAAAAAAAAAACAGATCTTACAGATGTAGTAAAGATATTTAGGAAATTTTGTGAATGTTTATGTGAAAGAGAAGACTGTGGAAACAAAGAAAAAGTACAAAAGAAAATATTAATGGAAGACTTAATTGTGCCAATACTACACAAAGAAGAGGCTCGCCAATCAATAGCTGAGACAGGAAGAAATGCGATAAAAATGATGATGTATCATCAATCAGCAGAGATATCTTTAGGAGCAGATGATACTGCTGTGGCAGTGTGGAAACTGTGAGGGAAGAAAGTTTTTAAGATTTGGAAGTTTTTTCACAGCATTTTAGAAGGCGGAGGAAGTGCCAGCATCTTGGAAATAAAGCTGTGGCAGCTGTATTACCTAAAAGGGGCAAAGACCCTTCAGACCTAGCTTCATATAGACCAATTTCAACTTTATACCATGCTTATGAAGTACTTATGTCTATATTAGCTAAGACAATGGCAAAGGTGTTGCCAGATGTGGCAGATATGGATCAATGTGGCTGTCTGGAGGGTAGGCAGACATTTGAAAACACTGACAGAAAAATGATGATCCAGACAGAAACAGAATGTAAAATGATGCTCCTGTTATTGGTGGGTCTTGATACAGAGAAGGAATTCAATAGAGGCAGCTGGGATTTTATGAATAAGGTAATAGAAGCATTTGTATTCCCCAATAGAATAATTAGGGTTAAATAAGAGGATATATAAAGGGCTAGTGCTAAGAATTAATGTTCGAGAGCTCTTCTCTGACATGCAGTGTTTGAACAAAAGAACCAGACAGGGGTGTCCTCTTTCCTCTTTATTTGCTTTATGTTTAGATACACTGGAAAAGAAAGTAAGAGACTCACAAATGCAGTGATATAACTGTTATGGTACTGTACTCCAGAAAAGTTTGCCTTGTTTGAAGATGACATTATTTTGTATTTGATAAAACCAGAAAAGGACATATTAGTGTTCTGTAGCATTTCAAGACAGCTTTTAAGTCTTTTCTGAATACAAAATTACTGAAGAGAAAACAAGGGCTATAGTAGTAAACTACATACCCAAACAAGAAAAGGGTTCAGCAATACCCATATTTATGGGGGCATAACATGAAGGAGTTAAGTGACTGAATTAAAACAGATTATGTTATGACAACTAATGGTATGTGAGAAGAGAGTAAACAAAAGATGATACAAAAAACTGAGACACTGGAAGCTTTTCGTTATGGATATGAATAGTAATATACAAGCAGTGAAAACGGTTTAGTCCTTTTAATTTTATATACAGGTCATTCATATTTTTTAATCAACCAGAGAAGTTGTGGCTGGTAATTAATGAAGAGTTTAAGGAGTATATTTGGGAAGGGAAGATGATAAGTGGGATAAGTTGATTTTCCCCCATAGAACAAGGTGGTTTAGGATTATCTGACTTGAGGGGATAGTTTAGAACTCTGCAGTTAAGGCTCATATATGTAACACTAGCAGAAGTATACAAATCAAAGTTGAAGGAGATGCTGGTGAAATGGGGGGTGTTTGAGAAATAAGGAAAGAGAAGGATTTTGGATGTGTGCCGTTCAGAATAATAACAACCATACAGAACATTATACTCATAAAGTAGCAAAAAGTATTCTAAAAGCTAAGCTAACATGGGAATGGAGAAAAGAGATTTTACCAAAAGGGATGACTGCAAGTACAGTTACAGAAAATAGGGAAGAGGGAGCAAAATTTTACTGAAGAAAATTAGCAAAGGAACCAAGGTATTGGGAACAAATTACTAGGGATGGAAAGCTAAGAGAATGGTATGAGGCCAAGAAGATATCTAGATTGTTAGATACTACCTTCAATTCCAGGGATTAATAACAGAATAAAGGTGATACAGGTAAGGTGTATGGGACTGCCAAGAGAAAGAACAGCTTGTAATGGAGTTTTTAGTTGAGTCTAGAACAGAAGCAGCTGTTAAAGGATAGATAGTAGGGCATATAAAATATTGCATAACTGTAAGAATCAATCAGAGCAGGTTAGAAAAAACTAGTAAGGGAGACTGGAAAGGCAATTTACCAAGGAACGATGTAAATGCATGCATACGGTTCCCAAGTATGCAACAAAGTCAGGAAAGTTTAGGATGTTTGCCTGGAGGCGTTTACATCTATCATCAGGATTCAGTAAACTCCATGTAGGCTCCATGTAGAGCCTACACAGAGTGTATCCATGTACACAGCCATGATGTACTCTCTGCAAAGCGCAATACATACTAATGATTCACAGCATGCCTAAGTGAGGTTTTGTGGTGCAGTCCAGTAGTGTTGGCTGCAAAACCTCATAGAACATGGATGTTGAATCTATGTACAGAAGAGCACTGACGGTCCACCCCCATACCTCTCAACCTCTTAGAGCAAGAAATCTGTACAGCGCCATTAAATAAAGTGGGGAAAAGGCCAAAAAATAGGGATATAGGGACATATTGCCCTTATAAACTTAGAAAGTTGATAGAATAAAAGGCTATATATTAGCATGCATTTTCTGAAGAATATGAAGTCCAAAACAAAAACACCTGTCATTATTTAGTGACTTCCATCACAAATGATTTAAAAAAAAACACAAATTTTATGAGGAACACAGCAAAATATCAGCCAAAACTCTGGATATTCTGTGAAAATGTGTATAATTGAGAGGTATGTCCACCCCACATAGAAATGAACAGCAATCACTGTTAGATGTGCAAACCATTCCTCTCAATTTGTTAGTGCAAGACATGTGGCCAAAGCCATGAGTAATGTTGTGGAAAAATGTCAGAACTAATTATATTTGTATACTTTGGCTTTTCTCATTTGTTTTTATTTTTGCCATGTTTGTGTGATGCTCCATGTCGTTTGGCTATGCTTACTTCTTTTGTGCAGTGGAACCACCCATGTATCAGACATGACTCAGACATTCAAAAATAGATATCGGATGCTTTCAGTTGCTATTGCTGAGCAACACTGGGCATCGCACAAACCCGGTAAGTGAGGCTGCGCTATGCTCATACCATCAAGTTAACAATGAATACTAAAATATATCACCTCATATAACTAATCCTATGGCATGTGTTGAGTGTTGGAGTGCAGATGGTCATGAGTTCTAATCTACGGTATGCAAACTTTACTTGTACTGTTGTGACATTGCAGCTTATACAAATAAAGTGGTACTCTAATGAAATAAGCATGGAACTGCAGTGGTTGAAAGTTATTTACTGCTACATTTGAAAATAACTGCTCGCTGCCTAGCATCAAGCAAACCAATGCAATTGCTTTAGCATGTTTGAGCGATGGTAAGTGGTGCGCAGCTTTTTCAAATGTATCAAAATGCAGACAGTGTGCACTCACAATAAGCGCAATTGACAGGAAACATGATATTTAAAGCTGAATTGGCGTGAATTGCACATAAGATATTGAGCTTGAGCTTTTGCAGATATATCAGGTGTTGGAGAGGGTGTGAGGTTCAGAGTACAGCGCTGGGGTGTTCAAGAGTCCAAGATCTTCATTTGGCTCCTGCTTAAGGATCATGGGCACTGCCGCAGGCAAGAAAACTATACCCTCTCGCAACACAAATCTGAAGTCTGTCTAATGCGACTGGTATCCCATGCACTGGGGAACAACGTCATCATTGTTTTGATGACCTCCAACAGAGGAAACAGGATACCCTTGATCATTGGATCAGGGAGTGTCAGGCAGGGAGCACCCCAGAGATGTGTACTCATGAATTCCATTTAGTACTCGTAAATATTCAAGCTGAATATGGTAAAAACTGGTATTCATAATGCTTTTTTCTTTTTCCTTCTTTCCACAGCTGCAGAAGAGAAGGCCTCAAATGTGAGGTCCCATGCCAGGCAATTGGCCAGGATGCGAGAAGCATGTGGTATGTAAGCATAATTATATAAGGTACTGTTACTGCAATCTTAACAGTTAAAGATGGATTAGTTGTTATATGGTACAGTTGTATGAACTTGGAAATGCATATCTGAGCTGTAAAATAAAGTATGCATACATTACTCTGTAGCATAGCTCTCAACTGTACTTATTTTTACCGAATATCCAGATTTATGAATCACTGTTTTGGTCTGTTCATTGTAAGATTTATAGTTGTCTGTCAAGTAATTGAAATTGAAGTCAATAAATAATGAGTATCAAAAATGTATGTTAGCACAAATCCTGTTCAACTATCCATGTATGTAAGAGCAATATTTGAAATATGTTCCTAGTTATGGATCACTGCACAGCCATTATTTTATGATCTGTCAAGATATCCTGCTCTATAGAGTGGAGATGTATGGTCTGTAACACAAAGCAACAGTTGCACATTTTCAGATAACAGTGAACATGAATCCATAAAGTGTAAAAGGAAAGAGTGCATGCATTAGGTTGTAGTCCATCAGGAAAAGTACAGTATTACAGTAGTCACTGCATGTGGATTCAAATACCACACCCCAAATATAAAACTCAGCTATTTACAATACTGTTTTAGCTTGTCATCAGTAAAAAATACAGTACTTTTGCATAATCGTCATTATAGCATTTGAAGAGCAGACCTCTATACATGTGGCTTGAATGGCCTGCTGTCAAGTGTTATCACTGTAACTAGAACATGCATATGTGCAATATATGCACCCATGAATGATTGCTGAATGCAATATGATCTGTACTGTAATGTGTATGTGTTAGGAACAGGGTAGTATTCAAAGTAATAAAGAAATTTCCTAGCAGTTGGTATTGTTAAAAGTAAAATATAACAGAATTGAATAAATTATTTGTAGAAAAATGTGTATATTATCTGTGAAGTTACTAATGTTCTCCTTTTTTTCTATCACCCCACCCCTTCTCGCCTCTTTTTTTTATGGATTTCTTATTTTGTATTATTTTATTGTTATTATTATTATATTAGTTATATAATTATATTTCTTATTATTACATTATTTTTATTACTCATGTTTATTATGGATAATTTTATATTGTTTTATTGTTAAATACTTTTTCATTTCTATTTATCATTGTGTTCATAATTATATTTAAAACTTTTTATAATAACTGATCATTGTTTCTTTTATTTTATTATTTTCATTTATTTTGGTTTATGTTTTATTTTATTTTTGTTTCTAATTTTATTCATGTTACTACTACAGCACAGCAGGGTAGGCCAGTTCCCCGTGATTCACTTACACTCACTCCACTGGCTGAAGCACCAAGGCCCAGCACTTCTGGGCTGCCCTACCTGGACCCTCAGGAAGTTTTTCCCCACAGGCTAGGCCTGTGTTTCCCGCTGGGAGCAGAGGCAGAGGGGTGATTTTGTCACCTGAGCTGAACTGTCACGTATGGTGTGTAGGATTGTGAGCCACACTATTGGCACATGGTACACTGAGTAGAGACACTGCTCTCTATCTTCATCCTGAATAACGCAAGGACATGCAGACATCAGACACTGCAGCCACTGGTGCAGTGAGGTGACAGTAATGACAGTCCAGTGGGTGAGGATTCGATTCTCACTGACACCAAACTTGATGTCCATAAGTTCACAATCCCCCCCTCACCCCCACCCTCACCCCCCCCCCCTCATTGTGTCCTTCACCAACCCTGTGATCCCCCCTGATCATGGGAACCGGCTTACCCTGCTGTACTGTAGTAACATAAATAAAATTAAAATTCAATAATGAAATCAAACATAACACAAAAATGGAAAGAAAATTTAAAAAATTAAACATATAAAAATTACTATAAAAATAATATAATTACAAACACAAGGATAAATAAGAAATGAAAATGTATTTAACAATGAAACAATAGAAAATTATACGTAATAAAGAAAACATAAGAAGTAATAAAAATAATTATGATAATAAAAATATGATTATATAAATAACATAATAACAATACAAATAATAAAATACAAGAAATACATAAAAAATGACAGAAGGGGTGGGGTGAGAGAAAAAAGAGAACATTAGTAACTGCACAGATAATATACAAAGCTTTCTACAAATAATGCATTTTATTCTGTTACATTTTACTTTTAACACTACCAAATGCCAAGAAATTTCTTTATTAGTTTGAAAACTACCCTGTTGCTAACACATACACACTACAGTACAGATCATATTGCATTCAGCAATCATTCATGGGTGCATATATTGCACATATGCATATTCCATGTACACTGATTACACTTGACAGCAGGCCATCCAAGCCACAGGTATAGAGGTCTGAACTTAAAATGCTATCACAATGAATATGTAACACTACTGTATTTGTATTGATGACCACCTAAAACAGTATTGTAAACAGATGAGTTTAAATTTGGGGAGTGTGGCATTTAAACCCATGAGAATGACTAATGTGTGTAGTAATTCAGAAGTGACTACTGTAATACCATACTTTTCCTTTGGAGTACAGCATAATTCAAGTACTATTTCCTTTTACACTTTATAGATACATTCACTGTTATCTGAGAAAGTGCAAGTGTTGCTTTGTGTTACAGACCATACCACTCAACCTTTTAGGGTAGGTATCTGGACAGATCATAACATAGTGGAGTTGCAATGACACATACATATGAACATATTTCAAAAATTGCTCTTACGCACATGGAAAGTTGCATAGTATTTGTGTTAACAAACATGTTGACATTTCTGCATCTCACAATTATAATGATAATCTGCAATACGCTGTTGTTGTCCCTGGTTTATAGGTCTTACTTTACTTTACATTACAATACTGATGTCAACTTAAAGCAGGACTGTATAGCTTGGAAGTGTGGTTTTCTAAACGGCAACCCTCTCTACTTTGTAATACTGGACTATTTTTTACCTTGCATACTAATGCATGCATACTCTTGCTTTACAATGGACAAATGCATACTCAATGTGATGCAAGTGTTTACCACAATAAGCTGTATTTTCTCTTAATGCTAAAATAACAATACTGTTTGGAACCATACATACCACTTGTGTCGCACATCCTTCTCATTCTTTCTTAATAAGTTCACTCATTCAGTAATCGATCCGCATTACCTTTGTAAAAAACAGAACATAACATAATACCATTAAGAATACCAATCCTGAACAAATGCAGCTGCTACCTCTTACAAGCAGTGCCTGTACATGATACTTACACATGTGTGGAATGTCGTCAGTCCTACATTCCTCGATTCAATGGTCAAGGGTATCCCTCTTCCTCATCCTGAGGTCTTAGTAGTGATTTCCACACTGTTTGCCTGTGCAGGGGATACAGGTAGCACTGGACAAATTCCAAACCAAACTATTCCATGCATCTGATTTGTAATTGGATCCATGATAGTGCTCCTGCAATAGCCAGGGACCATAATCATTCACTAGGAGTCCGACAAATACTTTGGACTCCTACACACCCCACCTTTGAGACCAAAATCTCTCCCTGAACACCAGCCATGTCTAATGCAGATGAAAACCAATCTATAATGACTTTTCCTGCCAATTCCAGTTATGACAGATACTGAGAATGCACACTGTTGGATTTTGAAACATTTGAAAATGGTGTACACTGCTTAGCATCTCACAAACACAGGCAATGTGTTTGCACGATGGGAACCAATAAAGTGAAGTTAATCAATACAGATATTACAATATAAGTACATAACTGACAATATTAGTGTGGCATTCATCAGGAAATTAATTATGATATAAGAAATACTAGGTCAATTGCTATAACTGAGGGTGACTATAATGTGAAGTGGGACACCACTGAAAAAAAGACAGATGTCTGCTGTATTAGAACCCTGGACCTTATCCATGGTAGCCCTACAGTCATAGCTGTTGTCAGTAGAAGGATGAAAGAATACATGTGTATGTTTAATTTCATTGATATCTAATGCAAGGTCACATTAGTAAAATACAAGTTGCAATACTTGTATCAGAACCCAGGACCATGTGAACTTCAGGCCAATGCTTAACACCTGCAGCCAAAGGAGAAGTTACATGAAAATCTACTACATTAATATTTAAACTGAGGTTCTCACTGTTACATGCAGTGCAATGGCGCTTAGTGGGTTTGCACTATGCAGACTGAGATTAAGACAAAGCATCCCAGGTCTACCTTTAGATGTCTGGGTCCCATCTGCTACCTGGGTGGTCCACTTATGTAGTTTGTGCACTACCGCTGTGCATGCAACTCAGGTGCTCATAGCTGAAGCTGTTTGTGCTATGCACATCAATGTACAAACAGTGGCTCCAAATATTCAGCTAAAAACAACTGATAATAGGCAGAAAATAAAATCAATGTATTACATACACAGTAGACTATCTTACTACACAGGAAATATGCCTACATAAGCCTATAATCCAGTTCACCATCCAGTGCACATGCAGAACACAGGATGGGTGCCTTAACCCTGTTTCACACATATACCTTTGTAGCAAGCATCAACAGTCACCCAGCACATAATCAAATTGAAAATAATGTACAGCCTTAATAAAATATTACACGTTACTTATACATGTAGTGAAATGTTTCACTTTTAAAACACTGTACTTACTGATTACACACTCTGTTATGATTTTTGCTTGCAAATATACAGCACTACTTTACATGTCTGTGTTCTTTGGTCATTCATCCGTTATCTGTCCAGTACTCTGGGACATACAGTGTGTATACCATTCTACATCATTGCATTTGCATTGTCAAAGCATATTAACTGGGAATAATATGATATGCAGCTGCCAGCTAAGGGAAGACAGGTTGGATGTCACAAACAAGCATTGTTCTTTTGGGGGTGGGGGAGCAAAGGTGTGTGTCTGCTATAGCATTAACAAGACTGTGCTGGTCTGGTTACTGTGCACTGGTATCTCTAATGCTTCCCTAGCACAAATGTGTAGTGATGTCAGAGGGTGGTTTTAGACTCCTAGGTAGTGAGTCAGTGTGCTATGACTTGTCTCATAGCCAGTGTAAGGACATACTGAGAATGCCTATGTCTGCCTACAACCATAACTGCTGTTGGTTCCTCCTCTGAGTCATCATCGGCCTGTGGCTGTGGTGACCTTCACATTGTCGGTAGGATGTGTTTCCTGTCCCTTTGATGATCCTGCTGCAGCTATTTCCACTATATTAACTTGGTAGCATAGCACATACTATGAGCATTGAGGGACACGTCAGTGGATTGTAATGGTGCCATTGGCCAGAGGTATGTAGGCACTGGCACTGTGACAGCAGTAGCTAAAAACATGCTATATGGCATTACAGATTAAACTGTGTGTCTCATTAAGGTGTTCGTCTGTGTGTGTGCACATTTCTGATGGGTTTCATCAGCCATGACTAGAGTGTATAGCATGCATCCACCCCTAATTGAGCCAGCAGTTGGGAGAGGTGGCACCTATGGAAGTAGTGTTAATTGCAAGGGTTGCCAGCACACATGTTCCAGATGATTCCCATGCCATTACACATGACTTGGCAGTTGTTTGAGTGATAGACCTTATGGGTAATGCAGACCCTACCATGTTCCCCAGGTGTCTTCTCATATGTACATGACTGCAGTGCATGGCACACATTACTGGAGGGTAGTGTGATATATGTTACAATTGTAGCATTCTTGTGACTCTCTCTTCAGAACATATGGTAAAATATATGTGCTCTCTGCCATGTTGTAGCATAGCATGCAGGAATGCCTGGAAGATCCTGGATGCTGATGCCTATGACACACCAAACATGTCCCCTGGTAGTCTGTTAAAGGTATCTGTGGCTAAGATACTAAGTTCAACACATACCTTAATTCAGACTGGGATGGGTTCCCTGTGTTTGGCTCTGTATCTGACTCAAGGCTGCCAGAGGTCCCACAATTCCTCTACTGTGTTGTTGGCCTGCAAAGTCTTCACCCTCTCTGCCTATGGCTGTTGGCAGCAGCATCGGCTTCAGCCTGTAGCACAGACAAGTGTATTTAAAAAGTAGCTGCTACTACAAGTCTGTCTGTACTTATGTTGTGTCTGTACTTCACTATTTTCTCACTCCACATACAAGAAAGGGCATGGAGTCTACATTGATGCCTTATATCTTGTTGAGTAGCATGATGGGATTGGTTGATTAGCATGCATTTCAGCAGTGTATGCTGCAGTTAGCATCTCTGAAGCACAATCAATTACTAATATACACCATTAGAAAAAGGCAAATGTGTAGCTAGGCAAACTAATGTGGATGAGAGTTATTTCATAAGTCAAACTGAGTTACACTTTTTTTTGGAGCAGTGTATTTCGACAGAGGAGTATTGCACTCCATCAGGTATGTATCCATTTTGTTACCTAAATAATGCATATGTTGGAATGTACTTAGGAATAATGTGAAATAAATTTGTATGCATTTGTCAGAACTGTACTCATGACATGAACTTGTTTTCTAGACATTTGAGAGGTACAGATGATGTAGAGTAGGCTGAAGGTATAACGCTGTGTGATGACTATGCACACATGTTTTATGGAAAGGTCCTTTGATAGCACTTCTAACATTTCACTGTTGTTTGGTTAGCACAATTGTTCCTTAAGCTACTGTTTTGTTTATGTGTGTGTGTGGGGGGGTGAGTTCCTGCTATGGCACAAACTAGAATGGACTGCTGGGTGGGTGAGCATAGTTGAGTATCTGTTATGGCACAAACAAGGATATGTTTCTCTTGCTACTCACCTTGTTTTGTAGCCTCCCTTGTTATTTTTTGACCACAGTTGAATCTTTAAATTGTAATCAAGTGGGGAATGCTGGCAGTCTTCCTTTACTGCTTTATCTGTAGGCAGTTTATTTGTACTTATGTGGTCTTTATATGTGTTATCATTATTTTGTCTTTCAGTAAACAATATGCCTGCTCACCACAGGCCCACATTTTTTGAGATAGAGAATGACCTCATAATTGAGGCATTATGCCAACATCATGCAGTCCTGATGTCCAGACGGTGGGCCAATATGTCAGAACATGCAGCTCTGTGGGACAAATTGGTATGAAACCTTAATGCAATTGGGTGACCCAGTCACAGCTATGAGCAGGTGCAACAGAGAGCCACATATATGATTCATGTTGTAAGGAGGGATGCAGCTGAAGTGGCACGTGATTGACAGATCAACAGTGGTGGGCCTGCAGCAGAACACCCTCTCACTGCCACAGAGGAATTCCTGCCAACATTGCTACATAAAACAGCTCTCAGCAATGCATTAGCCAATGCGTTCTGGACATGGGTGCCACTCCTGCATCTCAGGAAGAGCTTCCAGGTATGCTTTGTTAGATCATCAGTAGAATACTGCTGCATTCATTCTGTAATAGTGTATATATTTCATATGTGTGTCAGGTTGATTTTTTTGGTGGGGTTATTTAAGACAGGTGCAGTTTTAAGCTTACTTTGAGGTTGTCAGCCACATTCTTGATAAGACTGCATTTACTGTAGATATAGATGATTAAAAGTATTACCCCATTATACTGTTAAATGTGGTGCTGCTGCCATTACCTCTTCCTTTACTTTTTTCAGGACTGTCAGGAATTCACAGATATAGGGCTCCTGCAGTTGGTAAGCAGAATAAATTTATGTCAGTTGTTGTGTCTTTCAGCTTATCCTGGTTAGGGGTCACCACAGCGGATCTCCGGTCCGCTAATGTTTGGTAGTGGATTTTTACATGCTGAGTTACCAGCCCTGACGCACAACCTTCAACGAAGGCGCGCCCATTCACACATGCCTCCACACAGAAGATGGTCTAGCTGAGAATCGAACGCGACAACATCTTGCTGTGAGGCGACAATGCTACCGCAGCACCACTACCACGGGTGAGAATAAATACTGTACATATATTCCAACATATCTGCTAAAGGGTCCTCTCAGGCCTGCTGTATGTATTGCTGTACTGTCTGCATACTTGTCAGCTGAACAGATACTTGCTGAATGCACACGTTTGACTCATACTTCTGGTGCATATTTAAGATCATAGTTGATTGACTTGCAAATTACTGACAAGTCATTAATGATTGGAGACATAAAATAATGGCAGAGATCTCATATACAGACTGCATACCCTTCAGAAATGTCATGGTGAAGCAATACATGTTATTCTATCAACTTTCTAGGTTTATAAGAGCAATATGTCACAATGGTCCCAATTCTTGGGCCTTTGTTCATCCATTATTCATTGCTTTGTCCACATTTCTTGATCTAAGAGGTTGAGAGGTATAAATGTATATAATAGTGACAGCAGTGTAACTTGCTTATCATATATTGCAGCATAGTAGTTTAATTATTAAAGTATTCCTGTTTTCCTTCCTTTTATTACAGGTGAGCATGGAAGTGGTTCTGTGTCCCTGAGCCACCCAATGTCACTGTCTCATCAAACTCTGATGATGATGGTGGCCAAAGTGAAGCACAGCCGTGGGTTGCAGAGGCTGAATCTGACAACAGAGGTTGACATCCAGCAACCCCCCTCATTATCACCAGACATAGCCAGTATGCCTACGCATACCCAGTCTACTGAGGCCATACATATTGGACAGTTGGAGGGAAAGGACACTGACTGAAAAAGTGTGGCTACTGCGGCTTCAGTGACTGTTGACACTGGCCATAGCCAAACTGTTGGTGAGGTGCCATACAGGTGGATTGAAAGGGATGCTCGGAGGAGGACTGGTGTCCTTTCTCCACCCATTGCATTTGTCCCTTCATGTGTCATTCAACATGTATTTAGGGCCGTCATGGAGGCACAGGCATATTCAGAAAGGAACTCCAGAAGAATGCTGAGGGTTATAGATGCAGCACAGTCTGACATCCATGACTGCCTCCACTGTGTTGTTGATTCCCTGGATCAGTTAAATGACACTTTGGAAAGAGATGTGTCTGTGAGGAACTGCAGAGTATTTATCATAGAATGCACATTGTCTGTGATGAAACATCTGCTGGGAGGAAAATGTCAGTCTTGTGGGTGTAGGTCAGCAACTACATTTACTGAAAGACAATTTGGCCATGCCCGATCATGCTTCCGTAGTGGCAGTACATCCCCTGCTCCAGCAGGGATTGTGCTGTTCACACCAAGACATAGGCATGGCCCATAGCTGTCTGACATACAGACAAGTAGGGCTAGCACTGAGCTTGGATGTGTTCATGCAGACACTCACACACCAATGTCACATTGAGGGCACCTGCAGACACACACTCAAAATTTACATGGTCCATCTTGCCTGCTTACTCATACACCCACACTCACCAACTTTTTGTGTCAGCCTAGGCCTCCTGTACCTGCACACAACACCCTGTGCAAGTGACAATAACTGTGCCACATCCCTGTTGTCTAGCTTTTGAATTTAGGGATACTACAGCTATGTGTCTGATGC
This sequence comes from Protopterus annectens, assembly GCF_019279795.1. Lineage (NCBI taxonomy): Eukaryota > Metazoa > Chordata > Ceratodontiformes > Protopteridae > Protopterus > Protopterus annectens. The sequence goes on from NC_056726.1 coordinate 170,213,627, forward strand.
ACCAGGTGACTATATTAATATGAATTCATTACCTCTATTTGTGCAGTTGAACTGATAATTGTACCTGTCAGTTAGATTGAACTTAGCCAGTTAGACAGTTACTACCATAATCATTTCTTTACTTTATAGTGGATGATTTTGTAAGGGTTGTAAAGTCAGACAATGAAATGTGCCTCAATAAAATATCTAACTTTCTCTTTAAGGATTGTTTAGTACAAACTTATGAGTGCACATCCAAAGTCAACCCATCAGATTCAGAGCTCAGGATTGTATGTCAACACTGAAGACAAATCTCATCAGAACAGTAATACAGTATAATGTTCGTTTTGCATGTACATCACTATAGGTTCCGAGGTTCATAGGATGTGACTAGGGTATTGATCTGATGGTGTTTAGAAGCATAGCCGTTATATCACAATAATAATATTCAGTGACAAATATAATGCATGGACAAGTTTTGTCTTGCAAGGAACACCCATGTCCAGGAGAGAAGCAGCAGTGATCCATGGCAGATAATGTTTTCACATCAAGTCATCCAGGCTGTGCTTAAACAGGTAATGGAGGTGCTCAGCTTGACATGGATTTGAAGTCTACTGCAGAGGAGTGACAAACTTTTAGAGATGTGTCTGTCTCTCTAGCATATCCTATGTATTTCATAGTGTACATTGAGGTTCCTGGAACAGGTAATTCTAGTCCCACAGGACTTATGGATGTGCAGCATTTTCATCCCATTTTGGCCACAGATAGCTCTGTAAGGCATATATAATCTGCCTCAAACCTATCTATATGATACTGCACACAGTAACAGCTACTTCAGTCTGCCCACAGAAGACATGTGTTGGAGACCCTGTGATCTTTTATTACTCAGAAATGTCTGAGGACTGTCAAGTTGGTACAGGTGTCTGGTACAATACATATGAAAGGGAGGATTATATTCATTAATACAGCTGATGAGGGATGAGTATAGGAGATTGATAACATATTTTGCTATTGATGTAATGCCTTTGCTAATCAGATGTAAGATGTAGAATGCCTTCCTCCACACAGTAGACCCAGGTTGAAGTCAACATGTGTTCCAAGGTCTATCAATACAGAATTGAGAAATAGTGTATTCTTGGTTATTTTATAATAAGTGGGAACATTTGTTATTACTACAGGGTATGCTGATGCATTTTTGTGCAGTTGATATAACACCCATGGCTTTGTCAGCAGTCATTAGTGCCACAAAGATGGTTTCCCACAGACCCTCTTTTGTTCTGGATTTCTGAGAAGTATATGTTAAACAAGAGGGGTCACAACACTGACACTTCTGTTACCACACAGGTGACAGGTCTGCTGCTTGAGGTGAAGTCTCCCATTGTGATTAAATGTTGTTAGTCTGTGATCCCATTTGCAAACCAACTGATAACATAGGATTTGATATTCACCTTGGTTAGTTTCTCACTGAAATTGAATGTTGGATTGTATTGAAGGCTTTGGTCATGTTACGATAGGATGTGTGCACATCTTTGACTGTATCTCTGTGGTCACAGTCTTGAATCTCACCAGGGTTTTGCAGCCACAAGCTACCCTTGAGAACACTTATCTGGAACACATCCAGTGTTTAAAGGTCACATGTCCTTGTATCTGAGAGGCTTGCCAAATTGTTTCCATTTCCTTACAGCAGAGATTGAATAAAGTTATAGGGACATGCCTGGCTAGGACCCATATTTAGATAGCTCAATCATGTCTGTGTTCATATATTTCATATAGTCACATCTCAAGTTGTGCATACCAACATGAAGTATGCTGGATTAAGAGTGGAACTTGTTGTTGAGAGAGACTTGATTGCATGTGTGCTGTGACCACCACCTCTGCCAGACAGCTGACACTAAACTTATCCTTGTTTAAGCTGGTGAGTGGGGCATCTGTACATCTAACTATACAGTCAACTATTATGAAGTCCTTTGGAATAGATGCCCATTGCCTTAAACACTTCTATGGTGAGACACTGGTGATAATATTTCTTATACGTATTGTCTGCTTTGGGTGTAGTGTTAGATGTAGCATGATTATGTTTTGGATGTGTCTGCTGTTTAGGTTGATTTGTGCAGAGTACCTCTGCACATGGTGGTTTGTGCTGAGTGCATATTATGAGTAGGAGTCACGGTGTGTGAGCGGACAACCTGTTTAGTATTGCCCTTCTGGAAGCAAGAGAGCACTGATTCCAGATTCCTACTATAGGTGGATCTCTTGAAAATTGTATTTCAGTGATGTAGGAGATACAGGCTTTTCAGCACATGAGGCATTATCTGCACTGAGTCAAAAAACTCATGTCAACTAGGCTAGTAGGGGAAACAGAGGGAAAATGATAGATGATAATGGGAGATTTGAACCTGGTATCTGCATAGAGAATGCAAAAAGGAGGGAGATATGTGATCTGACTGCTATTCTCAGGGGACTAACCTATGGGGTTATAGACAGACCAGTTGGCATAATGGTTAAGGTCTTCGCCTCCCATCCACAGGGTACAAGGTTCGATCCTGACCTCTGACCAATGCCTGTTTAGAGTTTGTACAGTCTCCCTGTGTTTCCATGGGGTTTCTCCCAAGTTCAAAAAACATGTTGAGTGTTTCCATCTCAAACTCACAAATGAATGGACAGCAGCACAGACTTGACATAGTGCCATACAGGGGAAAGTGTTGTACAGACCAAACGCTTTGGGCATCTACTGTGGTGTGCAGTATTCTCAAGATAGGAGAACATGGATCACAGACTGCACACCGTGGCAGGGCTAGCCAAATGATGGTGTAAAATATGGCTCCAAGTGATTTGGTCATGTTGACTAATGTCGCCAAAAAGTTACTAGTGATAAGGGGGTTGAGAACCTGGCCTACTCTGACCTACGCCAGGGACCCTTGCTAATGGTGTGAGGAGTATATGTGTCCCTATTGGCCAGTGTGTGGCCGCCATAAAGCTTTGCAGCCCTGGGTCAATAAGCTACTGGCTGGTTAGTGTCTAGCTGCCCAGCCTGGGCTACCTGGGATAGCTCTGTTGAGAGAAAGCTGGATGTAAAATCAACCAAAAACTGAGAATTGCTATGCTTAATGTAGATTCACTGACAGGACGCAGCATGGAAGTGGAGGACATGATGATACAGAGGAGTCTGAACATCCTAGAAATCCAAGAGACGAGATAGAAGGGCAGTGCAGCAATGCCACTTGGTTTGGAATCGACTCTACTACACAGGAGGGAGCCAGGCTAGAAATGGTTTAGGAATTGTGGTGAGAGAGGCTTCAGAAGGGAGTGAGGGATAGTATCAGAATTAATGACAGACTCATGGAAATCAGACTCCAGTGTATAGGGCAGTCTGCCTCACAGCAGGGTTGTGATAGTGAGGAAAAGAGTGCATTCAGACAGCAGTTGCAGGACCTACTAGATAAAGCAGGACAACATGAATTGGTGTTGATAATGGGTGACCTGAATGCACATATCGGGACAGACAGAACAGGATATGAGGATTGACTGGGTCCACATGGTTGGGAACCAGGAATAAAGAAGGAGAAGCCATTCTAGACTTCTGTATGGCAAATGGCTTGATAGCCAACAGACAGTCACAAGATCACATACAAGAGTGGGCGACATGCAACTTAGGTAGACTTCCTCCTAGTAAGGAAAAGGCGCTGGTGTAGAATCCATGATTGCAAAGTCATCCCCAGTGAAACAGGCAGCCCACAGCATAAACCACTAGTTGCCACAAGCAGTGGTCAGAGAAGGCTCTATGATCACCAGGCTAAAGATCTGGAAGTTGACTGGAGAGAAAGTACAAGAGTTCAAGGAATTACTCAGTGCTCTAGCACCCCAAGAAGAGGAGGAAATAGGTGGAGTTGAACAAGAATGGCAGCATCTAAAAACAGCATGTGTTAGGACTACAGAAAATATATGTGGAAATAAGGTACATAAGGAAAGCTGGCAGTGAAATGCAGAAGTCCAGGAAGTCATCAAAAGAAAGAAGGAATGCAGGAAGAAGTGGGAGATAGAAAAGACTGACCAAGCTAGGAAGGACTACTGGTTGGCTAACAAAGAAGCTAAGAAAGAAGTTGCAATAGCAAAGAATAGGGCATCGGAGGCACTCTACCAGCTTCTGGAAAGTGACTCAGTAAGTGGAACAAAGACTACATCAGGTTGCAAGGCAAAGACAGAAAGATAAAGAAGATAGTCAGACACCCTTCATAAGGGATGTCAGCAACAACCTGCTCACCAGTCCACATGACATCAAAAGCAGATGGAAGGAGTATTTCCAGCAGCTTCTGAATGAAGAAAACCCCACAGAAGCTGTACTGCCCCAGAAACAGCCTACAGAGAAGAAGAGGAGCACACCCTAGAAGAAGTAAGAACAGCACTAAGGAAAATGAAGTCAGGGAAAGCAGCAGGCTCAGATGAGGTCACAGCAGATATGATAAAGATGCTGGGAGAGATAGGGAAGAAATGGCTTCTCAGGGTACTAATACTGTGGAAGGAAAGGCGTAGCCCAGATGACTGGAGAATAAGTATGCCAGTGTACAAGAACAAAGGGGACATCCACAACCATGGGCTGTACAATGACATCAGTCTCCTATCACATTGCATGAAAGTTCTGGAGAGGGTGATTGATAAACAGATACACAGAGTAGTACAATGTAAGATGGGAGATGAGCAGTTTGGATTCAGATCAGGATCCGGCATGATTGACGCAATGTTTGCAGTGAGACAGATACATGAGAAAAGCTAGAGAAAAGGAGAGAGTCCAAATGGGCATTCCTAGACTTGGAGAAAGCATATGACAAGATCCCAAGAAATCTGGGCAGTACTGCTGTGGTTTGAAGTCTCAGAAACATTGGTAGAATTAGTGCAATTAAAGTAGAAAAAAACAACCCAGTCAGTGGTAAGTGAAACTATTCATCCATTGATCGGGATAATTAGAGGACAACAAACTCAATTGCACAATATTACCTGAAGTTTGTGAACTGAAATACCATGGAAGAAATAGTGCACCACCCCAAATGGTTATCTCATATTCCAGACCTGCTCCTCAACAATATGATTAAACAATGACTCAAGTACAAACAGTGTTCGGCCTCACAGGGGGTTCCCAGTAGGAGTGGGTGTACATCAGGGTTCAGCTCTGAGCCCACTGCTGTTCATACTGGTGATGGACTACATTAGCAAGCAGGTCAGAGGGGACAGATCAATAAAGTTGCTGTATGCAGATGATGTGGCATTACAGGCAGACTCTGAGCTAGAACTTCAGCAAAGGATAGCAGAATGAAATGCAAAACTGAAGGCATATGGGATGAAACTAAGCACATATAAGACAGTGTTAATGGCAGCAAATTGGGGAAATCAGAAGAAGCTGAGAATAGAGACAGAAGGGAAGATAGTGGAACAGGTAAATAGCTTCAAGTATCTGGGAGGGGTGGTTGAGGAGAAGGGAAGTCTGAATGAAGTGGTCAAAGCTAGGATCAGAGGAGCTACAGCCAACTGGCATAGAGTGACAGGTGTAGTCTATGACAGAATAATGCCAAAGAAGCCGAAAGTAAGGTGTACAAGACAGTGGTATGACCAGTACTACTGTATGATAGAGAAACCTGGGTAGAAAAGGCAGAACAGCTGAAGAAGCTAGAGGTGGTGAAAATGAAGTGCCTGAGAAGGGTGGTAGGATGCACACTGTGAGAAAGGAGAAGAAATGAAGACATAAGAGCAGAAGCCAAAGTAGCTCAGATTGCAGAAAAGATCAAAGAGAACAAATCACGGTGGTTTGGACACATATGCAGAAAAGCAAAAGACAATCTGGTGAGGAAGATTTGGGACAGATGTGAAGAAGGTAAGAGGAATTGAGGACATCCAGCAAAGATGTGGATGGATTGTGTGAAAGATCTGCGACAGTCAGACATGAGTGTTGAAGAAAGCAGAACTGTGGCACTGAATTGAGAGAGTTGGTGACAGTTAACATGATACCCCGACTCCATGTAGAAAAAATGGGAAAAGGGAGCTGCTACTATGATTCTGAACCTATGGGGTGTACAATAGGAGGTCCTTCATAAAGTGGATCAGTACTTCTATTAGTGATAGTTAAATGGTTAAATTGCTGTTTGTTATGTAACAGAGGTTCTGACTGCTAGATCTGCTCTGCTACATAGCAGCAGCCAATTGTATTTGAAAATAAGTGCATTGAGGTTTCTGCATGTATAAGGGAAAAGTGTTACAGCCTCTGCACACAATTCAGAACAAAGTATGTAATACAAAGACATACTGTTAAAGCTCAAAATGAGTCCAGAAACACTAACCTTCAGAGAGATACTCCTATTGTACACTCCTGCCACATGTGTATAGATGGGGATTCTCTAAACACAGATGTCATCATCTTCTTTTCGAGAGTACCATTAGGAGTCACCACAGCAGATCATCTGCTTCCATATCCACCTGACCTCTGCATTTTGCTGTGTCATATGAACAACCTGCATGTCTTTTGTCACAACATCCATAAACTTTGTCTTAGGCCTTCCTCTTTTCCTCTTACCTGGCAGCTCCATCCTTAGCATACTTCTCCCAATATACCCAGCATCACTCCACAGCACATGTCCAAACCAACACAATCTTACCACTCTAGCTTTGCCTCCAAACCATACAACCTGAGCTGACACTCTAATATACGGATTAATACTGCTGTCCATCCTCAGCACACCCAATGCAAATCTTAACACCTGGAACTCTGCCAACACCTGTTATGACTCCTGTCTTCTTGTCATTGCCACCATCTCCAACCCATATAACATAGATGGTCTCGCTACCATCTTATAGACCTTCCTTTTCACTCTTATTTGTACCTGTCTGTCAAAAATCACTCATGACACTCTTCTTCACCTACTCTACCCTACATGCACTCTCTTCTTTGGTCTATATTAGAACATCGATGTTTCAAAACTTCAAATGTTCTAATATCGAACCCTATGCAGCAAAAGCTTAAAATATCAAAGCAACAGAAAACCAAATGTTTTCCTAGGGAAAGAATTTGGTTGTCCATTTCTGTTGCTTCGGTATTTTCAGTGCTGTGGTGGAAAGTTACGGGTCGGGTTCAGGTAAGTGTGCGATTGTGTGGACGTGAGGGTTAGGTGAGTTAGGGTTAGGGAGCGGGTTAGGTATGTGTGCGATTGTGTGGATGTGAGGGTTAGGGTGGGTTAGGTGAGTTGGGGTTAGGGAGTGGGTGAGGTGAGTGAGCGATAATGATGGACCTTAGGGTTAAGGTAAGTGGATAGTTAGTGGTGTGTGTATAGTTTAGTGTAGGGTTAGGTGTAAGATTTTAGGTGTATGTGTTTGGATTGCTGCTTGTTTGGTGTGCTTGTGTTGTGTGTATGTGTTTTGGAACAGCGATTTTTTTCCCCTAGGAAAAAAAATCGCTGTTCTGACAGTTCAAACTTGTAAACTTTCGCTTACATGGGGTCGATTAATCACCGTTCGCTTTTTTAAGCAGTCAGTGATCTAATATAGACCCTTCTTCTTCACCTGTTCCACACTCACTGTTACTGTGAATTGTTGATCCCAAGTATTTCAAATCATATGCCTTTTTGAACTCTTCTCCCTACATCCTCACCATTCTTCTATCCTCCCTCTCATTCACACACATTTCTGCTTTGTCCTGCTGACCTTCATTCATCACCTCTGTAGAGCATATCTCCACCTCTCCAGGGTCTCCTAAACATGTTCCCTACTCTCAATATAGATCACAATATCATCTACAAACATCATAGTCCACAGGGACTTCTGTGTGATCTTATGTGTCAGCCTGGCCATCACCATTGCAAATAGATGTCATGATGTTTGGGTATACAATAAAAGGAATGTCACAGTTGTTGGTCTTATATAGGATAAGGTGATATCTACCTGTCTGCCAGGCCAGTGTGTGATCTTGGCCTGTTGTGATGAATACATATCCAATAATCTGATAGCACTGATAACATCAGCAGTGTTTGTTGGAGACATGAGGACAGTGTCCCATAGGCTGCTGCAAAATGCTCTATGTAATGTCCACCAACAACTCACACACATACACAGCTGACTGCAGTGAGAACAGAGCCCCTTCCCATCTATGTTTATAGACTACAAATCACAGTACTTAACACAGGTACCATGATACAAGTCTGAATTGAACACGACTGCAGGTGATCTTATAGTAGATGACATTCAGTTGGCCATGTGGTGGACAAGTGTTTGGAGGCCTGCTTTGACTGGATATTTGTGCAAGAACCAAAACAATGCAAAACCATGCCATTTGGGAAGTCAGTGTGGGATACACACTTCCATTCTTCTTTATGGAGACACACACACACCAAGTTGTCTGCAGTGGGGATAGAACCCCTACTTATCTAGGTTTATGGACTACAGATCACAGTACTTAACACACATGCCACAGCACAAGTCTGATTTTAACAGGATGCAGGTGATCTTACAATAGATGACATCAGCAGGACATGTGGCTGACCAGTGTTTGCAGGCCTGCTTGGAATGAATGTGTGTGCAAGCAGCAAAACAATGTAAAACCATGCCATTTGGGAAGTCAGATTGGGATACACACTTGCCTTGTTGTTTATGCACACACACGGTTGACTGCAGTAAGATTAGAACCCCTACCTATCTACATACAAGGACTACAGAACACAGTACTTAACACATGCACCATGGCACAAGTCTGCGTTATGTAAAACTGCAGGTGAACTTATACTAGATGACATAACCAAGCCATGTGTTGAACAACGGCTTGAGAGGCCTGCATAGTTACATTGCTTTTTGGTGTCATCTTGGGATAGTAGCCTAGCAGACGAATACTGTTAAGTAGCTTAGCTATGTAACAGTACCTTTATTCAGCATATTTGTTTGCCTTTGGATGAGCAAGCCTGTGAACACAACCAATTGACCCTGTCCATGAGGGAGTACACAACATTATATATTACAGCTTGTACAGTGTTGTAATATATGTGTGGAAAAAATCATGGAGACCCAGGGTTGTTGTGATTGTTGGTGTTGTTGCTGGTGGGGAAACAAATGGATGTATTGTCAATATACGTACATATACTTATATTGTGCCCTCAGTTTGTAATGTTTCCAGATGTAGTCTTAGGTGAGACATGGGGTCTGAGAATGATAGGGCAGTAAGGACATGCCATGTGTATGTATATAATGCCATACCATGAGAAGCATCAGATTTGTGCTATAGTTATGTGTACACATATGCACGTTTGCTCTTTACCTGTTTGCTCATAGGTAAGCAGTGCATAAACGTGAGGTGCATTGCTTACATCTGAGACTTACTATTATTTAATATATACCTGCTACTACAGCCCACTTCTATCTCTACTCCAGGCCGGGATTTTCCAACTACTAATGGCAATAATTGAATGTGTCCACTGTCTCTGGTTGGCTGTGTGACAAAAATTCTATTTCTTCTTTCACTGTTTCTGCAATGCTACACTTCAAGCAAACCAGCTAAGCCTTATCAAAAATGTTTTATACATGCAGCACACCACACAAATGTGGAATTAAAACAACAGTATGTGACACACAGTCACAGTCTGTAAAACACACTACCTATTGCTAGTACATCCGCAGAACTTCTACTTGTATCAGGATTAGAACCCTCAACAGCAATATAGCTTCATCAAACAGGATAGCTGCCTTAATCCTTTTAGCTACAGAAGTAGCTTGCCAGAACTGGGGTCATTCATCACACAACCACGTGCATAAAAATGTACACTGCTCTCAAACCATGCACTGTATATTGTACAAGTACTTCTCTGTATTGTACCTGGACATGGAGCAGTTAATAGTCACACAACCTGTCACAATTATGGTTACAGATATAAATCTCTCTGTCTCACATGTGTTTTTGTTGTTAATTCATCAATTACCTAACACATATAATGTATAATCAAATCTATGTAATTGTCCTGAAAGTATAACTGTGGCATAAACACGCATATGCCATGGGTTTGGGGGTAGCATAGCTGAGTTAGTGTTATGGCAGTTACAAGAGGACACTCCTGTTTTTTTTTGGGGGGGGGAGCAAACCACATTTACTGTTAGGATACAAGGAAGTCAGAAACTCCAGTGTCTAGCCTCACTTTTTAACCTCTCTCTTGAGTGATGTACCAGTATTCTGCTGAGATAGGACTGTTAAATGTTTCATGCCTGATGCCTACTAATTACATATGGTCACAAATTAGTAATATAAGTGTTTGTTATCATATGTTAATTTAAGTTCTCTACAAAACCACCACTATATACTTGTATACTGTACAAAGGTAATAGATACAAGGATATGTCATAATACTCTTCAAGAAAACATTCTAGGTCCAGGCCTTACCTTGCAAATGTGATGGTTGACACAACTTAGTTCAGGGCTAACTCTGTCTGATACAAGGCGTACACAGCCAATATATGTATAGGTACAGGTTGTGTGAGTAGCCTGGCATCAATTTTAATATATGCATATGAGTAGGAAAAAAGTATTAGTCCCTAGGTCCCTAAGTGGTCAGTGAATGTACTATGCAATGTCTTTTAGCCAAAGCAAGGGCATACAGATCATGCCTACTTCTGCCTACAGGAACATAAGCTGGGGGTCCCTCCTACAAGTCCTCCTGTGACTGTGGCTGGGATGACCTAGGTGTGGGTGGGGGGATGTGTGTCCCTTCCCCTTGCTGATCCTGCTGCAGCTGTTTCTGCAGGATCAGATTGTGGACCATAGCATGTATTGTAAATATTTGTGTACATGTGTGTGGAGTATACTGCAAGGGTCTATCTGGGCACTGGAACCATGACTTCAGAAGCCCAAACACATGCTGTATGATGTTTGTAGTTTGTGTGTGTGCCTCATTATGGAATTCTTCTTTATGCATGAGTTTACATTTCTGATGTGTGTCATCATCCATGGTTCCAGGGCATAGCTATCATCCCCCAGTAAATGGCCGTGTGGGATGTCCCCACTAGCAAACATCTGGTACAACTGTGATGTATACTAGATATGGTAATCATGATAACTGCCAGGGTTGCCAGCACACACATTCAAGATAATCCCCTGGGCATTGCACATGACTTGGCAGCTGACAGAGTGGTATCCTTCTGGTTAATGTAGATTCTACCCTGCTCACCAGGTGATGCCTTGCTGTGCACATGAGTACAATCTATGGCACCTAGTACTTCAGGGTAGTGCACTACATGGTAGAACTGTTGTACATTGCTGGCCCTCTCCACAGAGGAAAGGGGAAAGTATATGTGCTCACTGCCATGTAGGAGTACAGCATCCAGGAAGCAATGGAGTTTCCTGGATGCTGATGCTTATGACACCCCCATCATGTCCCCAGCTGGTCTTTGAAAAGTACCTGTAGGTAATATCCTACGGGCTACACATACCTTGGTTTCCACTGGGATGGGTTTCCCTCGGTTGGCTCTGGCTGTGAGTTGAGGGAGGCAGAGCTCACAGAGTTCTTGTAATATGTCCCCCTCCACCCTGTAGCACTCTACAATCTCCAGCTCATGTAGCACTTGGAAGGATACCATGGGCCTGAACACTCTTCTCCTTCTCAGGCTAGGCCTATTGTCAACAACATTGACTTCAGCCTCTAGCACATACAGATGTAGAATAGCCGCAGCAGCCCTTAGCATTATCTCAGTTGAAATTTCCAAATCTTTACTCCAATGGTCTTGAAGTATCAAGGGAAAATCAGAATGTAGGCTGTATGCATACTTTATACATTTCTTGAGTAGGTCCACCATGTGAGATTGGCTAATTAAGATACAATTCACCTGCTTAAGCTATACTTAACATGATTTAAAGATCCTGCTTCAGTGCACAGTAGTGTGCTATGTGCACTGTCACACAGCAGACAGCAACTGTACATAACTAAGGTAAGCCATGTCAAAATTTTATATTTTATCTCTGTTGTCATGAAACATGCAAAAAAACACTATTTACTGCAAGTTACACTTTATTTGTATAAGCTGCAATGTCATAACAGTATAAGAAAAGTTTGCATACCCTGTAATAGAACCCTGGACCATCTGCACTCCAGTCCAGTATGCCAAGCTGTGCACAGCAATATCAATTGAATGCATCTGGTTTCTATTTTTGGATATGTAGCTCATGTCTGATACTTGTGTGGTCTAGTCACGCAAACAACATATGCATCGCCAAAACCATTTGCAGCAAGTGACTCACTGTGCAAATATGAGCAATACACAAAAAAAAAAAAGAAAGTGACCTGACACACACCCCTGATATCATCGACATCCATTGAAAACATAAACACCATGTAGAAGCCTACATGATGTGAACATCCCTACATGGTTCCTGCTTTTTTGCGATTCAGCAACTCCATTGATTTTTGCACTGATTTGTATAATAACCTTGCTGATAGCCTGGAATCTACACAGTTAGTAGCTGTGTAAGCTGGTCAACAGCACAGGACAATTTTAAAGACACAAGGCAGGGTATTACTTTACCTATGGTTACAGTGCATTATACTTCACTTTGACATTACTTTTTTGGTAATCATAGTTAAAACTGTTTGCAGCAAGCAGTGCACTCAATAACATGTGAAAAAAAATAAAATTACAGTAATACACCCCCCTTGATGTTTTTGGACATCCAGTGTATAAATTGCCCATTATATATGTGTTGTTACCTTTTCTGGGGAATTCTGTCCATATTTCTTGATTTTTACATGCACTGTGCCCTTGCTTCTGTGTAGACTCCTATAGACAGAAAATTTCTGAGTACACTACCAACATAGACACAGAGTCTACACTGTTTTATTAGAGGTTGCTGGATCACTCCACCATGTTGTTTCATTTCATTGGCATAAATTTCAGCCAAAGAAAACCAGACTGGAAGGCAGGTAATGTGAATATTCCGGTGGTGTACAAAAAATGTAAAATACAATGTTCTAAGTCCATTTATCTGTGGAAAACATAGACAAAACACATATAAAATTAGCACTTTCGTTTTTACCATAGGAAACTTCTTCAGACAGTTTAAGGTCTTTTAAACTGTCTGAAGAAGTTTCTTATGGTAGAAAAGAAAGTTATACTATTATCTCCCTTTTCTCAAACACCTTTACTGAGTTATCACCATCTCACTTTTAGTTGCTAAGATGTATTCATTTTCCTTAAGTTTACATCATTACACTCTTAAAACAAAATAAATATTCAGCCTTTCTTCATGCTATCTTCCCACAGTTCGGACTTAACCTGCATATAGCAAGTAAAGTTTATCTTAGCCAGTGATAATAATCATTCTCAATTAATACTTCCCTTTTTGCAAAGCTAGCAGTGTTCTTGTATGCCTACCATATTAGGAACTGTGCAGATTATGCTGTAAATGAACATGACATCTAGTAACCCACAATGTTTGCCTTTCAGCTTTTTCCCGGTTAGGGGTCACCACAGCGGAACTCCGGTCCGCTAATGATTGGCAGTACATTTTTACGAACACTAAGGTGCCAGCTCGACATTCAACCTTCAACGAAGGCACGCCCATTTATACATGTCTTTCGAATGCCCACCCAACCGCGGGATGGACATGCAGACTCCACACAGAAGGCACTCCCCGCACTCCAACCGAGAATCGAATGGGAGAACCTCTTGCTGTGAGGCAACAACGCTACTGCTGCACCACCGCAGATATCTAGTAACCCACAATGCCATCTAAATTATAAATTAATAAATAAATACTTTAGTCCATGCTCCTTCAATTATTTTTTAAACAGAGTCTGCTTACCTCCCATAGGTAACTAGGACTCTGTATTTCCTTTAACATACATATTCTTTATTTGTATAAAACTGCTAAGATTCATCTTGCACTCCTGGATTTGAGTCTCCCAGTCTCCATTTGCCTATTATATGGCTCAGCAAGCCACTTAACCAGAGTGTATTTTGTGGTCACCTGTGAATAGAGGCACTTGCACATAGTGGGTTGATCTTGTTAGCACACAAAATTAAAAAACAAATGGTATCACCAGTTACTTTAGGACCATAACTCCCTATCTGAATACTTGCTATACAATAGTTTGCTGACAGCAATAGATTCGTCCTTCACCCATTTCATTGTCTGTGATGATATTTTTTTTTCCTTTGCACTCTTTGTCCCCATTTTGTCAGTCATCAGTCCCATCCATGGTCATTTTGACCATACATTCCCCATCACTGTGGAGAAGATCAGCTGGGAGGGGCCAGAGTGGTTTGAGGTTTTCTTTTTTTGGTCTCCCTCATCCCTAATGCACACTTCCAGTGAGGTGCAGGGGAGAAGAATACAATGGGATAATAGTGAAGAATGTCCCCTCACTTCCATAACATCCCTGCCCCACTTCAGAACATGAGCAGCTTGGTCAATACCAGACGTCAGCACTACCCAGTGTGTTCCCAAGTGCACACTACCTCTTCCTCCCCATGATGGAGGTGAGCAGGCCATGCTCCTTACGTCCTTCTCCTACCCTGTTCCTACACTGCAAAGGCTGCTAATCAAACCCCAATCACATGGGATGGAGTTTGTAATTTGTCCCTTGCACCATTAAAGACAGTACTGCTTATGAAAACATTTTAAGTTTTGGTGTAGATTTAAAGATTGGGAAGTGTTTTGACAGGATAGAAATACTTTAAATATCTTTAGTGTTTGCGTACACTTTGCGGCAACGTATCTAATATTTCTTGTGTCAGGGTGCATTGGGAAGAAGTGCTTTATTTCTGACAGGATTTTCTGTATTTTGATTACACTTTTACTGAAAAGGGAAGTGTAAGCTTCCCACTCTGACTCATTCCAGCAACACATTAGGATCTCTTCCTTGGCTGCAGCATGGATACTTACTTCAGTTCCATTATACCCAGAAAGAAGAAAAAACACACAAAGGAGTTCTTGCTACCACTGTATGCTCAGACAGTGCCTCAGCCATTAGTGAGGGAACCTGTAGTGACCAACCATTGTTCCTCAGACCATTCACTTCTCCAGGTTCCTCTGGAGTAGCCCATTCAGCTACTTCCTTTTTGGCTGCTTAGTGTTTGATTCAGACACTGTAAAACCATCATTTTTGAATTCTGGACGACACTCTGAGAGATGCTTCTTGGGTAGCCAGGGAAAGAGACCCCCTTGGCAGGGCTGAAGTGCCATCACCTAACTTGTCTTCTTGTAGAGTGTTACCTGAAAAGAAAAAAAAGTTAGGCATTGACATGGTATCTGTTCATAAAGATGATTTTCTTACCTTAGCCAGGAAATTATTACAGGCTAACTCTGGTGTTCAGAAATCCTAACTTGAGGTCAATACCATAAATAAATTGCTGAGGAAAATGTTTTACAGGATTCTGACATGGACAGAGAGAGGGCTTTGTCTCCTGAAGATTCCCAAGCCCAAACTTGATTCTGAGGAAAGGTGGTCCTTACCACCTCCTTTGAAGGAGTTTTCTTTTCTACAGTCTCTTTCCAGGATGAATGAGGTATTTTTGTGGGAACAAGTGGATGTTCCCCCAGAACTGTGGAGATATTATGATATATTACAAGTGGATATACCTAATTCTACAACCATTCCTCCTATACTGCTGGTCTTGGAGGATTTGTTTAATGTTGCCTATAACAATCCAGATTCTCAACTTTCAGTCCTCAGACTAAAATTTTAGTTTTCTTGTCTTAGATCAGACCCAGTTGCTATTTCTACTGCATCACCAGATGGAAGAAGACTACTAGTCAGTATCAGCCCTTCACATGTGGACAAACAAGGCAAAGTATTAGACAAATCTGGTAAGAGAATTTTCTCTTCTTCCACTTTAGCTTACAGAATTGGTAACTTCCAGTCACACATCTATAAGTTTATTCTGTGTTGTGCTGACATTGTAGGGACCACTTGGCCACACTTCTTTCAGAAAGTAGCTCTTTTTTAAATCTTAATTGTTTTTAATCTTTCTCAAGTATAAACATGCTTTGAATAGTATGCATGGTTTTGTAGATACCATGTCTATGGCCACTGCTACTGCTACAGTGTTTTTTGTTTTAAACAAGAAACACCTTTATTAAATTATCACTTATGACATAGGCAATCATACATTTATATAAATGAAAACAAACTATATTGACATAATCTTAAATGCAAACATTTTACATTGCAAACCATATTGACATAATCCTAGTTGCAAACATTATACATCACTTATAATCTACCCAATCATTGTCAATCAAACATTACATAGCTCATTGAAGTCTTGCTTTCTTTTAAACCTAATTCCTCGCCTGTATGTACTGTTCCCACAATTCCTATTTTTTTCCTATGTAATTTGCTCCTCCCTTTTTTTAAAGATCCTAATTCCAGTTGTTAATCTGTGTTACTATATTCACTACTTCTAGTGTAGTTGGTATAGACTTTGATTTCCATTTTCTAGTAATTGCTTTTTTTGGCAACCACCATAATTACATTCAGCAAGGCCTTACTATGTCTAGGCAATTCTGATTCTGTATCATAGCTCAGAAAAATCATTACCCTAGTTACTCCAATCTGCTCACCCAGTTTCTCTGATAGAGTAGTCTGCCAGGAATCTTTTAAAGTCTGCCAACTCATTACACTCCCAGAAAATATGTTTACAATTACCTCTTACTTCCCTATCATACCTCTAACATTTGTTCATTACCTGAGGAAAAATTCTCTGGAGTCTACTTGGAGTATAAAAATGTCCATTTAATTTTTCCAAGCAAAAATCCTAAATCTTCTAGATTCTGTTGCATATTTGGGAGATATACATATATACCCCATTGTTTCTTTTTGAATTGTTTAACCAGTCTCTCTTCCCAATCCTCTTGATTGATTCTTATAATTATTATGCAGTGTTTTATATGCTGTATGAACTACTCCTTTTTTAATGGCAGCTTCTGTTTTAGATTCTACTAAAAACTCTGCCAGTGCTGGTCTTTCATTTAAGAGCACCCTGTTTCTTTCTCTTTGCCTATACTGTGATATCAATCCTTGATAGGGAAGGCAATTTCTAACCTGCAGTCCAAATAAATTCTTGGCATTTTCCCTTTCTACTGCCCTTCCCACTCTTATTTACTCCCAATACCTTGGTTCCTTTGTCAGTTTTCTCTAATAAATTCCATCTCCCTCTTGCCTATTGTCTGTATCCCTAATTGTAGGCACCCCTATTGGCAGAATCTCCTTTCTCTATTCTTGTGCTGGCTTAGTTCTCAGAATACTTTCTGCTGCTTTATGAATATAATATTCTGTATGATTATTATTCTCCTTAAAGATCGCATCCAAAATCCCAGTCTCTCATTGTTTCTTGAGCTACCCCCTTTTCATCATCATTCCTTTTTACTTTGAATTATATGTTTCTGCTTGTGCTATGTATAGCAGCCTTAAAGAAAGTAGCTCTTTTTTAAATCTTGTTTTTTAATCTTTCTCAAGTATAAACATGCTTTGAATAGTATGCCTGTTTCTGTAGATACCATGTCTACGGCCACTGCTACTGCTACAATGTTTTTTGTTTTTAAACAAGAAACACCTTTATTAAATTATCACTTATGACACAGGCAATCATACATTTATATAAATGAAAAACTATATTGACATAATCCTAAATGCAAACATTTTACATTGCAAACAATATTGACATAATCCTAGTTGCAAACATTATACATCACTTATAATCTACCCAATCATTGTCAATCAAACATTACATAGCTCATTGAAGTCCTGCTTTCTTTTAAACCTAATTCCTCTCCTGTATGTACTGTTCCCACAATTCCCATTTTTTTCCTATGTAATTTGCTCCTCCCTTTTTTAAAGATCCAAATTCCAGTTGTTAATCTGTGTTATTATACTCACTACTTCTAGTGTAGTTGGTTTAGACTTTGATTTCTATTTTCTAGTAATTGTTTTTGGCAACCACCATAATTACATTCAGCAAGGCCTTACCATGTCTAGGCAATTCCGATTCTGTATCATAGCTCAGAAAAATCATTACCCTAGTTACTCCAATCTGCTCACCCAGTATCTCTGATATAGTCTGCCAGGAATCTTTTAAAGTCTACCAACTCATTACACTCCCAGAAAATATGTTTACAATTACCTCTTTCTTCCTCTAACATTTGTTCACTACCTGAGGAAAAATTCTCTGGCGTCTACTTGGGGTATAAAAATGTCTATGTAAATATTTCCAAGCAAAAATCCTAAATTTTCTAGATTCTGTTGCATATTTGGGAGATATACATATATACCCCATTTTTTTCTTTTTGAATTGTTTAACCAATCTCTCTTCCCAATCCTCCTGATTGATTCTTATAATTATCATGCAGTGTTTTATATGCTGTAAAAACTACTCCTTTTTTAATGGCAGCTTTTGTTTTAGATTCTACTAAAACTCTACTAGTGCTGGTCTTTCATTTATGACCACCCTATTTCTTTCTCTTTGCCTATACTTTGATATCAATCATTGATAGGGAAGGCAATTTCTAACCTGCAGTCCAAATAAATCCTTGGTATTTTCCCTTTCTATTGCCCTTCCCTATCTTGTTATTTTCTCCCAATACCTTGGTTCATTTGTCAGTTTTCTCCAATAAATTCAATCTCCCTCTTGCCTATTGTCTGTATCCCTACTTGCAGTCATCCCTATTAGCAGAATTTCCTTTCTCCATTCCTGTGTTGGCTTTGTTCTCAGAATACTTTCTGCTGCTTTATGAATATAATATTCTGCATGATTATTGTTATTCTCCTTAAAGATCGCATCCAAAATCCAAGACTCTTATTGTTTCTTGAGCTACCCCCTTTTCATCATCATCATACCTTTCTACTTTGAATTATATGTTTCTGCTTGTGATGTGTATAGCACCCTTAAATGTGTATCTCAGAAATTCCCCTTCAAATTGGGTAATCCTTATCCACTTGCTATATTGGAAGAATCAACATATCCTACTTGACTCTTGCAGTCTTTCCCTCCCAGATAAAATCCTTCAGCTCAATTATATCCTTCAATTTCTGAGTCCTTATTTTCTTTGCCAGTGGTTCTAAATATAATCCAAATAACAAAGGAGAAAGAGGGCACCCTTTTGTGGTTACTCTGCTCAAGCAGAAATTATTAGAGAGGACCCCCGCCCACATTAATTTTTACCTCTGATCCCTCATATATACCGCTAATCAACGTTATAATTTTATAAGGGAATGCAAATGCTTCCATTGCCCTGCTCATAAAGTCCCAGCTTACTCTGTCAAATGCTTTCTCTGCATCAAGACCCAACAACAGTAGTATTTTCTTATATTCTGCTTCCCTCTGTGTCATCAATATTCTTTAATGTTGTCAAATGTTTGCCTCCCCTCCACCAAACCACACTGATCCATATCTATAAATGTTGGCATCACTTCTGCTATTCTTTTAGCCATTATAGACATAAATGCTTTATAATCATGGTTTAGTATTGAAATGGGTCTGTATGAAGCTGGGACTGATGGATCTGTACCCTCTAAGTATTACGGCTACCACCACTTTCTTCCAGGTTGTTGGTACTTCTCCTCCTCCATTAAACACAACCTTCCAGATCTTTAACAGTCTTTTCACCCCTAATATCCAAACTTCCACAGGAATACCATCCATTCCTGTGGACATTCCTATAGGTTGGTTATACTTCACCAATGTTATCATATTTCTTCCTATCCTGTTAGTATTTAAGTCTCATCTACCTCTAACCTTGGCTTATTTAACAATTTTCATTTGTACCTTTTCTTGATTTCTACATTTCTCTGCTGTATACAGACTTTCATAGAATTTCTGAAATATTTCTAATACCCGCTAGAGGATCTCTTCTTACCTTTCTTGTTACAGGCTCCCTAAGCTTGGTGATCGCCCTTTTTACTTTCTGTTGCCTGAGTCATGTTAAAAGTTTTTGTGCTCTAGCTTTTTTTTTTTTTTTTTGATAATAAACAAATAGTTGCTTAACAGCAATCTTTCTAAACTCATGCATATTATCGAGGTGATCCCTTATTTTCTGTTTAGCATTCTGCAGTTGCATTTCTTCTTGTTCTATGGGATTCCCTCTATTCTACAATACTTTAACATTTGTCAGTCCCTCTAAATTATTCTTACTTAACTATATTTCCCTTTATTTCCACCTTAATTTTAAACTCCACTTTAATTTTATCCCACTCCACAGCTATATTTTCAGAAGAAATTTCCATCTTCTATAATATCGCCTGAATAATTTCCACTGCACATTCCTTAAATTCCTGTCTTTTCAACAGATAGATGGAAAAGCAGTATTGGCTCATTTTTATTTCATTAACCTGTATTTTTATTTTAGTTATTATTGGCACGTGATCTAAAGTAGTTATTGTGTGTATATCAAAACCTTCAGTTAATGCACATATTCCTGTGAAGTGTAAATTGGGTTAAGCCTAGTCCAGTTTTTGTATCTTGGGGAATAATACCTAAATTCACTCTAAACTCCTAGTACTGAATTAATGTCTTCCATGCCAAATATTTTCATTCATTTCTTCAAGTCTACCTTCCTTTTTTATACTTTTTCTTCTGGGCCCTCTGATACATCTTCACTGCTCCAAATCAAATTCTAGCCCTGCCTATAACTAATATTCCTTGTTGAAACCTGATTATTTCTCCAAGAATTTTCCTAAACTCCATTATGGCAGGTTTAAGTGGAATATAAATACATACCAATGTAATCCTCCTCCCTTGCCAGTAGCCCATTAGTACTGCAGATCTACCATTATCTTTTTTTATCCTCTTTCATCAGTACTAGAGCTCCTCTTCCAATTAATATAAGTACTCCTGTTTTATTTTGTCCCAGGTATTCCACTAAATAACCATCCTGAAAATCTTTCTTCATCAAATTCACACATGTTCACTTCTTTCCAAGTGTGTATCCTGCAGCACAGCTATTTGCACTCTGCATGTTTAATATAGTTCACTACTCTTTCTTTTTTGTCTTTATCTGTGATCCCATTGACATTTAAAGACATTACAGAAACCATCATTGCATTAAAAGGTTATTATTCCCACCTTTTATTTAGAAAAGCATTTTTATTAAATGTCTACTTCAAGCATTTGTGTTACATACATACACTGTTTGCAATTTGACATTTTATGCAGTTGTTTCTTGTCATTTGAGCCCATGTTGCTTCTTACAAAACGTTTTGTTTTATTGAAAACCCTCATACCAACAAAAAAAAAAAACAAACACACCCCCAATATCCCCCTAAACCAATTACCTTAATAGTAATACACAAAACTATGTACATCTTCAAATTTTGAAGTTTTATCCCCTAATAGGAACAAATGTCCCAAATTGACAGCCACACTCACAGACTTGACTTAAAAGAAAGGTTATCCATCCTAAGAGACATGGTGCAGCATGTGCTTCTACTAAGTGCTGTCTGATTTTGTCTTATTGTTACAGCTCTCCCAGCTCGAAAAACACTTGGATGTTTTCAGAGAACATTATCTCCTAGCCAATTTCTCTTTTTTTCTGGCCAATTTCTCTTTATTAGATTGTAGTCAATTTCTCTTTATCATATTGACTCCATGGAGACATGAAGACCAGATACAGAATTGCTAGTAAGCATACATTTATTTGCTAGAAAAAAAACAGATAATATTCAATATTCTTTTTCATGTACTTGCTTTCCCTTAAAACGTGTTACAAGATCAAGCTAAGGACCTTAATACAGTCATTCCCCCATGCAAGAATGAGGAAAATCACATTATTTTTTCTTTTGTCATGCTCTTTTCACCAGACTCTTTTTTTTTACATTGCAATGCCTATATTTCTTAAACCTGAACAAGGAGAACAAAGGAAGGGAGAAAGAAAAAAAAAACAGGAGTACCTGTTTACAATAATATCCCTACTGCACTTAAAAACAAATGAGGAATTTTTACTTTACAGCATGCAAATAAAATCATACACTATAAAAATAGAACTATTAAGAAAAACATTGTTTTATTTACTGTTAACTTTCTTTCTCCTCTTTCCCTCCCCTATTTTTTCCAGCATTATTATTAGGGCATATACTTGAGAATTTCCCACAATTCCAAAGTCCAATATTTCCAGATTTTTTTGTTCTGTAAAAACCAAAAGGAAAATCTAGCAAGGGTAGACTTTCCACTCTGTGATTCCTTAGACCTTTTTATTCATTGTTTTAGTTTTCTATGTGACCTTTTTACTCATTGATTTAGATTTTCTTGTTCTCTCATATTTCACAAATATAATTATTGCTTTGTAATCCAACATTTTCCAATTTCCAAGTTACTGGTTTTATTCCTGTTCATCTTCATCTCCCAGCTCCTGCCTCTGCTTCATTTCCAATGTACTCTCAGTTCTTCTAGTCACCTCTCATACTCCCTTCCTTTTCTCCAGCATTTTCCATTGAAACATTGGAAAAGGTTTCATTGACACAGTCTCTCTCTCTGGGATCTTTATTTCCAGAAGAACAAGAAGCAGAGGTTCCTTCTGTTTCACAGTTCACTTTTTGTTGGACAAACTTTTGTATTTCCTCCTTAGAGTTTACTTCATCAAAACCATGATTGTATCCTTCCAGAGAAGAATATTTTGAAGGTAGCTAGGTACAGCAGTTTGAATCTCATGCCCGCTTCTTGATATTCCCTGTAGTTAGTGGAATAAATGTACTCCTTTTCTGCCTGGTGTCCAATGAGTATTAATTCTCCATACTCTGCTGTCTCTTACTTTTAGTACTTTGTCCTTCTGATACAGTTTTTTTTTCAAACAGCTTTGTTGAATTATCACTTGTGACATAGGCAAATTTATATTCATATAAAATTAATCAAACTACATTAACATAAACATTATATTTCACATATATTGCTATACATCATATAACCTAAGCAATATTACATAAATTATTTAATTCCTGCCTTTCTTGTAAAGAAACATCTTTATTAAACCATCACTTACTATAGGCAATCATACATTTACATAAATGAAAACAAACTACACCAACACAATCCTAGTCTCAAGCATTTTACATCACAAACCATACTGACATACTCCCAGTTGCAAACATTATACATCAGGTATAATCTACCCAATCTTTCTCACTCAAACATTACATAGCTTAAGTCCTGCCACCTTTTAGATCTCATTTCTCCCTTGTATATATTGTTCCAACAATTCCCATTTTTTCCTGTGTAGTTTGCTTCTACCTTTTCTAAAGATAAATAAGAAACAGCCTCAGTTACAGCAGGAAAAAGAAAAAATAACAAAATTTATTATGTTAGCACTTTCACGGTATTCACCGCTTCATCAGACATACATTCTCTTAAAAAAAAAACAGAAGCATTTAAAACATACTAATTAATGACATCACAAATCAATTAGCAAATTAAAGGCACTTTGTCAAGCACTTAAATTTTTTTAAAAACTTTTTAAAAACACTATCTTAAAAATAACAGTTTAGTGTTTCATCATATTTTAATGCTTCAAAGGTCTCTCTTTCAAAAAGGGTTTTAGGGAGACTTTGGCATTCTGTGCCGGAGGTCTGTCTGCCTGAAGTTTAATTATCCAATTTTTGCTCTGCCACTTCAGTTTTGTTTTTAAAGTCTCCTCCCCTTGTACCATCAACTAACACTTCTAACACAAAGCAACTAAAGCTATGATTCATTCCTTCTTTTAAAACATGTTGTGCCAAGGCACTAGTTTCTTTTGTGTTCTGTACATCCCTGTAGTGCTCAAGCATCCTGTCTTTCAGCATACAATTGTTTTTACCAATGTAGTATGCATAACACATCTTACAGAAACTGAAATAAACCACATTTTTTGCCCTACAATCAGCGTAAAAATTAAAATCAATGTTAAAGTGCAATATAGGGTGCTGAAAGGATTCACCAGTATATACATATTTACATACACTACAATTTCTGCATTTATGTGTGCCAATTCTTTCTGATGGAATTCCTTGGTTCTTATTTAGATTACAGCAAAGATGCCTTTTAAGGGATGTGTTGTTCTTAAACGAGAAGCATGGTGTTTCACCTATCACATTTTCAAATTCATCTACAGTTCTTAGAATGTTCCAATTAGCTTTCACGATATCACATATACTGTTAATATCACTGGAGTATGGCAGGGTGACTCTAAAGTCACCAGGCTTCACTCTATTTAGTTGAAAGTTTATTTCAAGTGGAGTCTCTTCTCCATAATATGGCCTGTATCTATTCTGCCTTTCTCTCCAGGCTTCTGTGATATAGCTATCTATCTCTGCAGCTTTGTCGCCCCTACTAAGGAATTCAGCTTTAATATTTGATAGTGGCCTTTCCAGATCAACATCATCATTGAAAAGCCTCATTGTTCTGAAGACCTGCCCCTTCAAGACATTTTTCTTTACATGTCGAGGGTGCATACTACTATTATGTAGGATGTTATTTCTCCTAACCGGCTTTCTATAGAGGCCTGTGTGCATTGTGTGTAGTTCCCCTCTACTAATCTTCACATCCAAGAAATCAATGTCACTATAAAAATATTTATGTGCAAATTTAAGGAAACTAGTGGTAGTGTGCAAATATGCAATAAAGTCATTCAGATGTTCAATAGTGCCATCCCACAACAAAAAGACAATCTACAGAGCATGTATACCATTTTAAATTCTCATTAAATGCGTTGTTAGATACAACAAAGTCCATTTCCCATTGAAATAAGCAAAGGTTGGTGTAGCTGTTTGCACATGGTGTGCCCATAGCTATGCCAACCCTCTGCAGGTAGACAGACCTCCGGGACTGAATGCCAAAGTCTCCCTAAAACCCTTTTTGAAAGAGATACCTTTGAAGCATTAAAGTATGATGAAACACTAAACTGTTATTTTTAAGATGTGCTTTTAAAAAGTTTTTTAAAATTTTTAAGTGCTTGACAAAGTGCCTTTAATTTGCTGATTAATTTGTGATGTCCTTAATTAGTATGGTTTTAAATGCTTCTATTTTTAAGAGAATGTATGTCTGATGAAGCAGTGAATACCGTGAAAGCGCTAACATAATAAATTTTATTTTTTCTTTTTCCAGCTGTGAGTAACTGAGGCTGTTTCTTATTTATCACTGTTTTACTGCTGCTGGTTATGCTGCAAGTATAAGCTATTTTTTTCTTTTGTGTACCCTTTTCTAAAGATCTCAATTCCAGTTGTTTTATCTCTGTTATTGCATTCACTACTTCCAGTATAGATGGTTTTGATTTTGATTTCCATTTTCTAGTATTTGCTTTTTTGGCAGCCACCATTATTAGACACAAGTTCTTACCATGTCTAGGCAATTCAGATTCTGTATCATGGCTCAGTAACATCTTCTCCCTCATCAGATCAGTCTGCCCACCTGGCATCTCTGACAGTGCATCACGCATTGTACCCTTAAAGTCCGCCAACTCATAGCACTCCCAGAAAATTTTTTCCAAAAAGGGTAGTTTTTTCTTATGGCAAATATTTGAAATTAAAAGAATTTTTAAATTGAAAGAAGGATTGAGTGGAGAAGGTTAACTTGAGATCCTACCCTTGTGGGAGATGTAAGATTTATGGAAAAATTTAAAATTTAAATGGTAGTAGTGTTAATGGTAGAAAATATAGGGCCACTGACCATTTTGATTGTTGTTCTTGTGGAGTGGTGTATGTATATCATAGTCTGTGGTTGCACACCCACTAAGTGGCATGTGGGGCAAACCTAGTGAATGGTGAAGACGTGAATTTTTGAACAAATGGGGGATATAAGGAATTATAAGTTGGACAGCCCAGTAGCGCAACATTTTCATTCAGCACATGTAGGCTCTGACAGTATTTTCTTTAGTGTTTTAGCTAAACCTCAAAGTAGTTGTAATGATTTTATGCATAAATTGTTTGAGTTGGAAACAAGGTTTATTATAAATTATAAGCTGTACAACCAAATGGCATGAATTTAGAGATAAATCTCAATATGTGAAAAATGTTATGGAGTATTTTGTATATCAAATTTTGTATTTTTGTATGATACAAGGGTACATTGCAAGCATTGTATTTGAAGGGGCTCTGTTTGAATATTTAAAGGTGTGGGAATTGTCACATTTTAAATGGGTGTATTTGAATGAGGTGTGTCAATTGTTTCATATAAATTAACTGCTTGGTTGGTGTATAATTCATTCCTTGAAGTCAATTCTGCCGAGGTAACAGAAGCACCATTAAAAGTTCCAGTTTATGCAGTTAATCTGTTGTGATTCTGTCTGGTTGTTTTTTGTTTTGTTATTTGATGTCTTTGGAAGGATCATTGGGAGTTTCAGAGATGGTTCATACACAACCAGATTTGGAAAAGTTCACCTTCATTGATTTATGGATGGAGAGAGAAGAAAAATATGCTTTGTGTGACCCGTTGTCCCAGGGTAATGACAGTACTTCTTCAGTTAAATATGAGCAATTGGAAAGGCTGTTGTTGAAGGAAATTACTTTATTATATGATACCAGTCTATTGGAGAAGTATGTTAGTTTGAACATTACTCCTACAGGTCTGTGGGTTGACCTTTCACCTGCTTTTGAGTTTTCAAAAGAAGCAGATTTATTTAATGAATGGACAGACATTTCCTTGCAATGCACTTTAGGATGGCTTTAAGTCCTCATCAAGAGGAATTTAAGGTTCCTGGTAAAGTACGGAACATCTTGCAATTACAGGAGTCTCTCACTACGGAAATGTCTGATATTGTTTTCTTTAGTAGGATGAGGTACATTAAATTATGAGTCACAAAGACTGAGACTGAAATAGTGGAGAGAAAGAAGAAAAAAGCTCAACCAGGGCATCGACTATAAGAATTACCTTATTTTCTCCTGGCAATGTTGGTCAAGGAAAGGGAGATCAAATGTGAACATGATGGAAGGCAAAACACGTGCATTGATTCATCAGCATCTTCCAGTGAAACTACTGCTAGCAGCAGAAAGATTGTTTTGTTCGAAAACCTGAATGCCGAAGTTGGGCAGCAAGTGGGCCACCATTCCAGCCCTGCTTATTCCAAAGGACAAGGGCGAAAAACCCTGGGCAAAGGCAGGAAGAATAACTCTCAGATCAAGAAGGTTGGACATTGTTGGACAGTCTTTTTTTGTTGTTGGTGGTTATGCGGCAAATGGTGTACATGATGCATCTTTTAATAATGATTTAAATATCGTAAATTTGTTGGATTTAATCATTTGAAAGGATACTAGAAATGTATTGCTTAAAGGAGTTAATTTTTTTCCTACTGATATCCCCACTCTGGTGGACCTCCTTTTGGAGGTAAAATGCTTTTGTAAGAAGTTGCATCTTAAAGTTTTTTTAAAGACGTGAAGGCTGTTATTGATGTGAATATTGTCGAAGATGCTGATTCTCTCATGAATTTACCAATACATGAGAATGATGTATTTGATATTTTTTGCATGATGATATTGATGGTGTGCAACAGTTCTCATGAAGGTTTTGTTATGAGTTATGGTAGACTTTTTGTGCCCCAGGTCCTCCATGTTAGCACATTTATTCCCCCTAAAACCCCTGTAGCAATATGCATTTTTGAGAGGGTTGTGCAGACAGGTGGAATTTGAATACACCAAGTTCATTAAGCAAAGCAAATGTTATAATTTAAGTAAAAATGAATGGTTAGCTTTAAATGAACTTTGTGAATTCAGTAAGGATTATTTACTCGAGGTAACTGGGTTATTATGACCAGATCTGGTTATAATAAAATGGTTAGGGATTTGTTGTCAGATGGCAACATTTATCAGAAACTCTATGTCAATCTGTTGTCAGAGTAAAACTTGGCCTTGTTGGAACTGCTAGAAAGGGGAGAGCGTTCAGGATTTCTTATTACTGCAGACATCAGGAAACTGCATATCAAGCACCCGAGAGAGATGCCAAATTTTTTGCAATACCCAAAATACATAAAAATTTGTTGGAGCCTCCAGGTACACCCATAATTTCTGGTGTTGGTGCTTATTTGCAAAAATGACTTAAAGGTTCATAGGTGCATACTAGACTAATGGCCCTGGAGCCTTTACAAGCCTAGCCCATAGGATTACCCTGGCATCATGCCACCTGACCTTAGTTCCCAGTGCCTCTGTCGAGTAAAGCCACTGGAGTGATCACTGGGGGTGAATTTTCTATTTTCCATCCACTCATCAAGATTTCTCTTGAAGACGGCCAGTGAGGTGCTCTGCTTGACATGTATGGGAAAGTCTATTCCATAGGATGGACAGTCTCTGGGTTATGAACCTGTCCCTCCAGCATGTTCTGTTGATTGTGATAATGAGGCTGAGGTCTCTGGAGCATGTGGTGTGGAAAGATTGGGATTTCTTTAGATGTAGCATTTCTAACAGAGCTGGGTCAGATATGGCTTTGTAAGTCAAGCAGAGATTACCTCTAAGTAGGCAATATGAGACAGAGAATACTTGAGTTGTTTTGAGTCTGTCCATATAGGACAAATGTTTAAGGCCTAGGATCCTCTTTGTGAGGTACTTTTGCAGCCTCTCCAGTTGTTGCAAATATTTAGTGAGGTACATGCCAAATGGGGAATTGTACGCAATGATTGGCCTAATGAGGGAAGAATAGAAGGAGACAATGACCTCTTTCTGCCTGGATGTAAAACCCTTAGTACAAACAGGAATGGACCCAGGCCTGAACCCTGTGGGACTCCACTCATGACTCGTCAGCAGTCTGACTTGGTGTCCGCTACTTTCACACTAGGAGTTCTACCTGTGACCCAGTTTGCAACCTACCTAGTGATACAGGGATTGATACCTAGCGTAGTGAGTTTTTCTCTGATTCCTGAGTGGGGAATGGTATCAAAGGTCTTGGCCAGATCAAGGTAGGCTGTATGAACCACCTTGCCTTCATCCACAGCTCTGGTGACTGACTCAAAGAAGTTGACCAAGTTGAGCAGGCATGGGCTACCCTTCAAAAAACCAAACTGTGTGGGATCCAGAGTTTGAAGATTCCCTATATCCTTGTTTATTAGGTCCATAATGATGCGTTCCATAGCTTTGCATATCGGACTCGTCAGGCTAATGGGGTGATAGTTCCCAGGGTCTGTAGTCACTCCTCATTTGTGGTGAGGGATGACTGCAGCAGTGTGTCAGTGAGGCTGTGATTGAACAGGGCACACAGGTGAGGTGCCAGTTCACTCTGTAGTTCATGTAGAACACAACCAGGGATATTGTCAGGTCCCATAGAAGCTGTATTCTTGGCCTTGAACAGTGTTGTTTTAACCTGCGCAGCAGTAATACTGGGAGCCTGGCAATCTACTGGTATTGTGACTGGTCCTTTGGGGGGGGGAGAGGGGTAAAATTGGCACTGAATCTGTCTGCCAGTATACTGGCAATATCTGTTGGCTCAGTACAGGATGTACCATTGTGCAGTAGCTCAGAACAAATCTGGGTATTGCCATGGAGATTCTTTACATAACTATAGAAGGCCTTGTGGTTGTTTTTACTATCTGCTGTAATTCTGTTTTCATAGCTAGCTTTAGAGGATTTGATGAGAGATCTCAACTTTTTGTTGAGGCTGATAAGGGAGTTTTTCCAGTCTTGGAACTTCACCTTATTCCGCATCAGTTTCCTCCTCCTGTTGTAGAGTTTGTTTATGGCACGGGACCACCAGATTGGCTTCCCTTTTTTGGAGGAGAGTGTCTTGGTTCTATTGGGTATGGCAAGATCCATGCATTTGTGTATGTATTCGCACAGTGCATCAGTGTATGATTCAGTGGTCATGCAACTCTTCTCCATTTGCATGGGTGCCGTGAAGTCAGCCACCTCTGTTTTTAGGAGTCCAAAGTTAGCTTTGGAGAAGTTTTTCATGGTGGTTACCTTGGCGGGGGGGTGGGATGGATGTGAATTTCCAAGGTGATTAGTTTGTGGTCGGATCTAACCAGGGAGGAGTTGACTATTGGTGTAGAACAACAACGGTCACCTGTGTTAGTAATGACCAGGTCAAGGATATTGCTACCTCTACTGGGGGTAAGAACGACCTGGTCCAGGGCATTGGAATGAATGAATTCCAGGAACTGTTGGGCAACTGTATTGGTACATGAGTAGTTTTCCTAGTTAATGGAGGGGTAGTTGAAGTCACCCAGTATGAGAGTGTTAGGTTGGACCATAATATTCTCCAGGGTGCTTAGGAACATGGAGTGTGAGTCTTGGGACATGGTTGGGGACCTGTAGCAGGCTACAACCTGAATTGCTGTCTCAGATGCCTTATGTTGGGCTACAAGTCTGGAGGTGTGCACATCCTTTATGAATATGGAAACACCACCACCTTTGGAGCTTCAGTCCAAGTTCTGGGACCAAAAGGTGTGGAATGAGTTATAGCCTGGCAGTGCAGCGGTGCTTTCTGCTGCCTTGAACCAGGTCTGTGTTACGGCACAAATGTCAATGTTCTCCATTTTAAGGAGTGCTTTGAGCGAGTGCATTCTGAGATTTAGACTTCTAGCATTGAGCAGCATGAACCTCAAATTGCATTTGTTTGTAGCTGTTATGGTCGTAATTTGGTCTTTGGAACACTGCCTAAAAAAGGCACTGTAGGGGTGGCAAGAGCCCTGGCCAGTATCCGGAAGCCCAGGGGTGACAGATGCAGGCCATCTCTGGCAAAGCATCGAGGTCTTTCAATCATGTCATCCCAGGCAGAAAGATACTGGATCCCCTTAGAAGACACCAGAAACTTAGCCAATTGTTGAAATCAATCATTTTCTGCTTGTACTGTGGTATCATTCTGGGTGATGGTAGGATGCTACTCAGGGCTAGGGTCATACCCACCTGGACTACATAATCTGAGAGGTCATCCATGTGTCTTTTCATGTAGTCCAGGGAGGTACATTGCATGTCATTCACACCCACATGTACGATGGCAGAGTGATATTTGTACCGGTTGTTGAGGGACCTGAGTGCATGCATTATGTGGTGGATCCTGGTAACTGACAGGCAGCTGACTGTTACTTTCACCTTATTCAACCTAGTGAGTGGGACATCAGTGTGCCTCACTATTGAGTCACCTAAGACTAGTGTGTTGGGCATGCTGTTTTGCCTTGGGTGCTTTGGTTGCATAGCACACTGTTTAGGAGAGTTATGTGTCTCGTGATTAGTGTTGTGTTGTGTTGGTCGAGTGCATTCCTGCCTTGGAGGTCTCTGCTGTTTGGGTAGATTTTTATTGAGAGCTTCCATGAAGGTGGGTATGTGGTTTGTGTTTTTATGTGAAGGCAGTGCTGGTTGTGTGTTCTGGAGGGCTATGTGTTCCATGTGGTGTCGTGCAAGTGTTCACCTTCTCCTTTTGACCAGGTGTTCCGGTCTTGGTTGGAGAGTGCATGGCTTCCAGTTTGGATATATAAGTGCATCTCTCGCAAGTTTGAGTGTTGAGCAGTGGCGGCTGGTGACTTCAAATTAAAGGGGGACTGCAGGAGACAGCTGAATGGGTGGGGGCCAATGGGAAGGGGTGTGGCCAACTAGAAAGGGGTGGAGCTATGCTCAAAACCACAACTGGAACTTTAATTAAATACGCTGCCCTGGGTGCCAAACCATCATTACGAGAGTCCAGTCAAGACAAAATGAAGTGTAGAAGAAAAAAATATTTCAATGCATTGGCTACATGACAACTTACTTAATATCTAGATGGAAACATAAAGGTTGTGAGGCATGAAAAAATAAATTGCTTTTTAAATACATTACTGGAATGCCAGTCAAAATCAAGTATATATAAAAAAAAAAAAAAAAAACAAGCATCACTCAGCTCAAACCACTTCTGCTTTTACTGCAGTTCTAATTATAATTTATATTCAGCTTTATAAAATTACCAAGTAACATGCTAAAAGTAGCAATCTCTGTGATACCCCCACTTGTAAAAATGTTTCTTATCCAAAAACGACCTGCTTCCTGACAACAACCATCTACTTGTTTCATGGAGAACACATGATCAAAGTAAAAAATGAACAGCGAACAAGAAACAAGCTCAAGATAAATTGCTTAAAGGATTACTGCACAGGTTATGGACCACAAATGATAGATTGGCATTCTGTTTAGTTTATGGGTAAAGCCTGCAAAGATAACTGCAAGCCTCCAACAAATGTAATGAGCTTCTGAAAATACTGTAATCCTGTCCTTTATTACAAATACTGTCATATGCATTTCAACAACTAAGGCTTAAACGTTATCTAGTTATGTAAATATTCTCTACATGGCAACAATGAAAAGGCTTTCAGTGTTGGTAATTCTTTTACAGTATGCTTATTAAAGCTTACTTGCATCTTACAATCTCCGACAAGTTTACCTGATGGTCATTAAAGCATTGCTACTTTAATACAGAGCAACAGGGCACTGCAACAGCATGCATTTTCTGAATAATAACAAGCATAAATCAACAGTATAAAAATATGACAGAAAACCAGAACATTCTGCAAAATCAAAGACAGATGAAAAGCCATGGTCATACTTGTGGTCTACCTTGGATGGGGAAATACTCTGCACACTTACACTGCATAACTGCTTCTTGCCTTGCTTGGACACATCCAGAGCCACTACAATGGGGAGTGGAGTGCAACAAGTAGGTCACAGTTTAAAATGTCTCTGGCTAACGGTGATGGCTCTGACACTCAAACCTCTCAACCTCAGAGCAAGAAATCTGGACAAAGCCATACACAGAAGTGGGACACAGGCCCAAAAATAAAGACAATTTTTAAATATTGCTGTTATAAACTTAGAAAGATAATAGAGTATTAATAGGTCTTGCATTACTATGAATTTTTGAAGGGTATGAAATCTGAAACTCAAATGTCTGCCATTATTTTCTAACTTCAATCTTTAATGATTTGCTACTAATTTGCCATAAAACCACAATTTTATGAAAAAAACAGACCAAATATGTTATGCAAAAATATAAAATTGCCACACAATACAGCTGGGAACCTGTCAAAGAAGGGACACCTTTTTAAAATTAGTACTGTTAACTTGAGCAGCTGACAAAATAAGAGCATCTACATGCATTTCTGAAAAAAGTAATCTATAACTCTGATCATTACAGTTATTTATAATTGTACACCCTCCATGTTTTCTTCCAAAATTGCCATTTTTGCAGAGGGATTATTAGGGGGAGAGCAACATTTTGAGCCAAAAGTGGAGACAGTTGAGAGGTTTGGATATTCCTAATTCTATAAAGTGATTTATTTGCACATAACTCTCAACTTCTTAATATAGGAAATCTGGATAAGGCCAAATATACTGGGGGAACATACAAACAGTACTAAAAAGACAGTTGATATAATAACAGGTCTTGCTTTAGCATGCATTTTTCTGAAGGTTATGACGTCTGAAACTCAATGTCGTCATTATTATTTGGCAGAAAACCACAAATTTTGTGAGGAACAAACCAAAAATAAGAAGCAAAAATCTATTCATTCTGCAAAATTCTGGACAGTTGAGAGGTATAGTTCAGCTGGGGCTGTCTGAGTTTGCTGCCCCCCCCCTCACAAAATCATGGTCGAATGGAGTGTCCCCCCTGCAGCCATTCCAATGTCCCATTCCTTGGTTATTTGGTTATTCCTTGGTTATTTCACCCCATTTGCCATAAACACTGTAATGTGCATACTGCTTTACTTCTGCGATTATATGGATTTCATTTGAAAGTTTTATTTTATATTTTACAGCATAAACCCTAATAGATATCTGCTAAACAAAGCAATGCAGTCTCACAATGAAAATAGACTTAGCATTAAAACTTCTCTGCCCTTGAAACTCACATTCATTGAAACAGCATTGAAACCCACATTCAAAGAAAATACATTTTGCCACTGGCAGATAAAGATTAATTTTGGGCTGTTTTCAAATCATAGGCCCCTTGAACACGAAACATAGACAGCTCTTTGATACACCTTCCTGACTGTATTAAATTATATTCCTTGTACAATACAGTACAGTTGTTAGAGGGCATTTTAAATTTATTGTTTTGAACATTTTTCCAGTAAACAATGAAACAAAATGCATGCACCAATAATGACAAAACTGCCCAATTCAGAACATTTCCATCATAAAAGTCTACTCAAACTTCTACAGTCCACCAGTATCAGTAAATATGCACGATCTCTGAAGAAGTAAAAGTCATCTAAATAATTCCACATTAAAGAAATCTGTTAACTAATGAAGAGGTTACTGCTAGCAAACAACTTTATATGTCATTGTTTCATCTACAAATAAAGTGCCTGTTGCCCTTGAGGAATAAATTGCCTATGTTGCATTAAAAAAATGATAATGCTAGTAATATCGCAATAGGGAATGGCTGGCAAACTGATAACAGGTTCATAGTTACTAGGTATCTTCGCTAAAGAGGACTGCAGCATCCATCCCCTTTACAACAGAGTACAGTATCAGCAATGGATCTACCTATTGTGGGAGTAGAACCCACAGCCTTCTGCATCAAAAGGCAGTACACTACCTGTTGTGCTATTTCCAATGTAAGCAGACTCGGTATAAGCAGCATAAACAGCCTCCAAACATATTTAATGAGTTCAGTTATCACCATAGCTCTCACCCTTGGCACAAAATACCTGGATGAAGCCAATAATGGGGGAATACAGTCCAAAAAATAGGGACAAATATCCACTGAGGACACCAGAGCAACCCCACAAAAACACAGGGAGGACATGCAGACTCCACACAGAAGGCACCCCAGCCAAGAATCAAACCAGACAACCCGTAGCTGTCAGGCAACACTGCTACCGCTGCACTACTGGCTGTGTTAAGTAACAAAAATACAGAAACCACAGATTGTGTGAGGAACAGAACAAATATGAGGCAGAAATTTGCAAATGTTTTACAAATGGTGGTGGGTAGGGAATTCAGGCTCTTGTCACTTGGGCCCAAGGTACAGGGTTTAAACCTTATTCTCTACCCACCACCATGAAGCAACTGGGGCATTTTATACATACATACATACATACATACATACATACACACACACACACACACACACACACACACACACACACACACACACACACACACACACACACACACACACACAAACCCTGTCTCAGCTAAGTCCGCCGCAGCAATCACTTGTCCTCAGCCAAGCTCCTCCATAATGGCCCGCACATGCTGTTGGGTCTCCTGCGAGATGTGAGGAGGCTGGAGCCTCCTGCTGTTGGTCCAGCCTGCCGGCAATGCAGTCCAGTAATCTTCCAGTTTGTGCGGTCGTCACCGCACAGACCTCTGGGCTGGAAGGGCGGAGATACCTGCCTTCCCTATCCGGACTGCCTAACACAGCAGTCTGGAGCTCAGGAATGCCTGAGCATGCAAGTTCTGGTCTGCCTAACACAGCAGTCAGGAACTAAGCACGCATGCGCAGAGTCCAAGATTTTTTTTATTTTAATATGTTCTACGGTGGGGGGAATGGGGAATTTATTTTATCCATTTTACAGGTGGGGGGCCCATTTTACAGGTGGGGGGGTCTGCAGTTCCGCAGTCCTATAGCACGAGCCGCTCCTGGTGTTGGGAGGTAAGAGGAGAGGGTTATCAGTGTACATGAGCAGTTGCTACATTGCCTCAAGATGCCAAAGTTCACAAGGTTAATAGGAGAAAGCACAGGGAACTAACCTTTAGACATGCCTGGAGGGATGGGCATTAATAATAAGTACTGGAGCTGCTTCCTTGTAGAACATTTATTTATTTAACATTTGTTAACTGGGAAAGTCCAACTTGGAATGAAGCCAATTTTCAGCAGAGGCCCAGGGAGAAAGGCTCCAGGTGCATGTATTTGTAACATGGAAGGAAATCGGAGCACCCGGAGAAAACCCAAACAAATGCAGGGGACGACATTCAGACTCCACACAGAAGGCAGTCTAACCGAGAATCAAACCAGAGAACCTCTTGCTCTGAGGCGACAACGCTACCACTGCACCGTCCAAATGCTCTTTTGTGTGCTACAATAATTGCTACAAGAAGTCTGGTAAAGTGCTAGACTAATAAGCTAGTAGAAGTGCAGGAAAGGAGAGAACTAGCAGATCTAAGGAAAGAATTGAAGAGCAGACTTTGGCACCGCTCAGAAACTTACAAACAGTCCTAGATACAGCAAATCTGTATCTGGACTAGAGTAGTTACAGGGAAGGCGGGAAACAAGCACAAACGTGGGTTTTTAAACCAGAAAGTTGAAAGAGATGGAAAAACTGCCCAAACAGCCAATTGACAACAATTTCTGGGCCAGAAACCACTCCTCTTGTGGTAGATAGGCTACCTAGTGCTGACCACTCCCACTGATAAGCTAGAATGCATGCTTCCCTCCAGCACAGAAATGCTTGGTGGGGCTCAGAAGCTTAGATACTGTCCTGGATACAGCAAATCTGTATATCGACTAGTTACAGGAAAAGCAGATAAGCATAGAATTATTTTTTTTTTTACAGAAAAGCAGCTAAACCAGCACTAAAAGCTAGCACACTTGAGTGTGTAGCAGTATTAAAGCAAATACAGTTTAAATAAATGCAATTTATTCAAAATGTGTTCTGAACTGAATTCAATTATGTTTTATTCAAGTCTGAACAGTTACAAAGTGCCAAAAAATAAGCAGAGAAGCACACTCAGTCAGAACACGGAGAGTGTAGCAACGTTTTTTTTATCCAGTGTCCCCTCCTATATTAAGAACATGAGAGGGTCTTCTGAATTGGTAAAGGGACTAGAATGGCAAAATTATTTTATTGGGCTTATGTTGATGCAAAAATGCTATACGCCAGCATCAGCACTAAGTAGGGTTTGGAGGCAATAAAAAAATGTTAGGCGAGGGTCCCCATACAACTTTTCTAGTGCAGCTATTGGAATTTTCTCACACACACAATTATTTTGTTTTTGGGAATGAAATCTTTTGCAAAAGGAATGCACTACTATGGGGGCTTCTTACGCTCCCTTATATGCTGTCATTTCTATGGCTTATTTTGAAAATGTATATGTTTGCTCTTCAAATTTTTCTCATTATGTTAACATTTATAAGCGATATATTGATAACTTAATGTTTGTGAGTAATGGGCAAGTAAGGGAATTTGTAATGTTTATGAAGGAGCTAGGTAGGAATCATT
The DNA here is from genome assembly GCF_019279795.1 of Protopterus annectens. Classification (NCBI taxonomy): domain Eukaryota; kingdom Metazoa; phylum Chordata; order Ceratodontiformes; family Protopteridae; genus Protopterus; species Protopterus annectens. The sequence continues at coordinate 170,250,684 of NC_056726.1, forward strand.
GTGGTTTGAAATTTACTTATAGAGTGCATAGAAAGTGATGCACTTTTTTGACATTGAAGTGTATGTGGGTGGGGGTAATGCAGAACAATTTAGGCCATATAGTAAGAACACAGAGGTGAACAACTTTCTTCATGCTAGTAGTATGCATCCCCCTTATCTTTTAAACTCATTACCTTATGGCGAATATAAACATATTTTAATAATAAGCCCGAAATTTGCAAGTGGAAAATGAGTTTTGTAATGGAGAAGTTATTAAGCAGGGAGGTATTCCATGGGAATTTTAAGTAAGGCTAAAGCCAGGGTTAGAGGAACTAAAAGAGTGGGTAATACAAGTGGTTTTGAGTTAGGCAGCAGGGTGAAATGTTGGGTAGATTTGAATATGCATGGCAGGGCATTAGATGATAGTGGAAATCAATTTTATTTTGTCAGATTTTCCCCTTTTTTTGATACAATAATTTGTGGCCCGTTATTGGTCATGATGAAGTGTTGGGAGAGATTTTTCCAAAAAGGGTATTTTTTTCTTATGGCAGATTTTTGAATTTAAAAGAAATTTTAAATTCAAAGAAGCAGTGAATGGAGAAGGTTAACTTGTGATCCTACCCTTGTGGGAGATGTAGGATTTGTGGAAAAATTAAAAATGCAAATGGTAGTAGTATTAATGGCAGGAAACATAGGGTCACTGACCATTTTAATTGTTGTTTTTGTGAAGTGGCATAATCATAGGCTGTGGATGCACACCCACTAAGTGGTATGTGGGTCAAACCAAAAGAATGGTGAAGAAAGACACAAATTTTGGAACATTTGGGGGATATAAGGAATTATAAGTTGGACAGCCCAGTAACCCAACATTTTCATTCAGCACATGCAGGCTTTGATAGTAGTTTTTCTTTAGTGTTTTAGCTAAACCTTAAAGTGGTTGTAATGATTTTATGCATAAATTGTTAGTGTTAGAAACTGGGTTTATTATAAATTATAAGACTATACAACCAAATGCCATGAATTTAGAGATAAATCTCAATATGTGAAAAATATTATGGAGGATTTTGTATATCAAATGTATTTTTGTATGGTACAAGGGTACATTGCAAGCATTGCATTTGAAGGGGCTCTGTTTGAATATTTAATGGCGTGTTGATCAGTCACCTTTTAATTAGGTGTATTTGAATGAGGTATGTCAATTCTTTCATATAAATTAGCTTCTTGGTTGGTGTATAATTCATTCCTCGAAGGTAATTCTGTCACCAGAGGCACCATTAAAAGTTCCAGTTTATCTACCATGACTCTGGTTGTTTTTTGCTTTGTAAGTTGTTAGTAGTTTTGTAATCTGACTCCTTAAAATCCACCAACTCACCACACTCCCAGAAAATATGTTCCCAGTTATCTCTTTCTTCCCCTTCACACCGCCAACATTTACTGTCTGCATGAGGAAAAATTCTCTGGAGTCTACTTGGGGTATACAATATGCAAACATTTCCAAGCAAAAATCCTAAATCTTCTAGATTTTGTTGCATATTTTGGAGCCATACATATATCTTCCCATTGTTTCTTTGTGAATTGCTTATCCAGTCTCTTTTTCCCAATCCTTTCTAAACTCTTCTGATAGTTATCATGCAATACTGTATATGCTCTACTAATTATTCCTTTTTTAATTGTCCTTCTGCCACAGTTTTGTCAGAATCAACTTCTTCTGCTGGTAGGATTGCATTTTTACTCTTAAAGGTCTAGGTTGCTTCCTCATAGACAGGTTTGGAGCATATATATGATGTGCCCTTTCAATTAACTCCTGCTGTGGAATAACAGCCCAGTTGCTTGTTTGTGCTTTCATAAAATTAATACAGTCTGTTCCTTCCAACCTCTCTGGTACAGCTGAAAATCTCAGGTTTCCCCTACATCCTCTGTCATCTAATTGTATTATTTGTTTGATACATCTCTTTTTGAGCAGTCTCATATTCAGCCAACCTTTTCTTCATTTCAAGCTGTGATTTTTAAGTTGTATCACCTCATGTGAATATCTTTTTAAAGCCTCTTCCATTTTTCTAACCTTTGTTGTTTGAGTTGATATACTCCATCAGTGTTGCATTTATTTTAAACAGGTCTATGTGCAGTTGTCTTATGCTTTCATGTAGGTTACTGGAAGTCATGCCTGGATGCTGAGGATCTGCAATACATTTTCCAGTCAGTGTTTTTTCCCCATCTTTTGTAGCTGATTTTCCTTCAAATCCTATGCATTTATTTTTTCCTGGCATCCAGGCAGTGTATTTACTAGCCAGTTACTGACATTCTTTACTCAGAAACACAAAAGTCTACTGGCCTTCTCTGCTGAGTTTCTGTTTTCACACTGGGAGAGCTAGAATTAAGCTGTTACTCAATCTGCAGCCATCTTGGAAGTTGGTACTGCTACAGTTTTGAGGAGATATTCCAAAAGTTTGCTGACAAAGACAAATCTGAAATTTTGAATTCAGGTTTACATAAGGAGGGCTACAGTTTTGAGGAGATATTCCTGGGTGCTTAACCATAAGCTTGCTGACAAAGAAAAATCTGAAATTTTGAATTCAGGTTTAGACAAGGATGTTTTGTTTGGCCAGTCTGCTACTTCTAGTAACCTACCCAGACTCTCAATACACTTTGATGAAAGAGAGAAATTAATTTAGGGAGTGTAAGATTTTTCAAGTCCCCCATTATAAATCTCCTAAATCATCTACTGCTGTTTAATGGGTAACCTGTAAACGGTTCAAGTCCCAGGCCCATGCTTTAACTTATCAAGGGAAACAGAACTTGTCAGAGATTTGGGATGCATATCCAGACTTTAAAAAAAGGCCCTTGCGGGTTGTTAGCCTAGTAAACAACTATGAACCTATAAGAAAGGAAATAAACAATCTCTGACATCTCTGGCTAAACAGGGAACAAAAAAAGAAATGGCAATAGAACAACAAGAAACGGATTATTTCAAATAAGAGACAGTCTGATCATTCAGAATGACTATGCTAGCATTCTGTTATCCCCCTTCCTCCTGCTCCTATCTAAATCTGTCCCTGAAGCTGGCTGTCTACATTCCCCTTTGGCAACAAACTGTATCAGACTTGCAGGTGTTAACAGCAGTTCAGGAGAGTTACTGTTGGCACTGGATACAAATACTTCCTTTCATGGGAATTCCTCCCCATCCTCTGAGCCAGAGTTTTTTCCTGATGTTTTTCAGCACTTATTCACCTTAAAAGTCACAGAACTAGTGCTATCAGACTATTCTAGATATTTCCCATCTTAATATGTAGGCAAAAGTACCAAAATTCAAAATGCTGACACTTCAGAGTCTGTTACCTCTATACATCAGTCCAGATATGTGCTTTATATTTTTAGGCTATTTGTAACATTTATGGTTTTCTGGCACATCATTGAGGACTGAAGTTATTAAATGACAGATATTTGAGTTGCAGAGTTGATATTCTACAGAAAATGAAAAGTCTATGTTTATAAGAGCAATATTTACAATATGTCCCTATTTTTGGAGGCCAAGAGGAATGCCTTTCATCCCTCATTTGAGTTTCATTGTAATGCTAGATCTAAAGGATGCTTATCATCACATCACTATAGCCACAGACTTGGAGATTTCTCAGATAATCTGTGTCTGTCTCACATTATCAGTTCTCTGCATTACCCTTTGGGTTATCTACAACTTCAAGGGTATTCATGAACTAACTGTCTAGCTCTAGTAATAACTCACTGTGTATTGAATGGCATTTCACATATTTTCTTATTTAGACTACTTACTTATTTTTGCAAAGTCTTGTCCCAATTGTCAAGAGTCCTTAACATAGATTTCAATTCTTTTTGCCAATCTGGTATTCCAAGTAAATGTACAAAAGTCCTCCTTGACTCTGCGACATAGGAATGTGTTTCTGAGCTGCCTTCTACACATCTCTCAGCAAAAGGCTTTTCTTACACCGGAGAAGGTAGATTTTTATCTGGAAATTTTCTTGAGCTTCTCCAATCAGTCTTAGACTTCTGTATGAGAATATCTTGGAATTTTATGGTTTATTGTGTTGATGATTCTCATGATTCCTCTCTCCAGATTACATAAGACAGGTTTGGTTGTTTGTAAAAAAAAAACGGATGGACCCAATATCTTCATCTCCTTGAACTTCAAATTCCAAAATCAGTCTTAGACTTCTGTATGAGAATATCTTGGGATTCTATGGTTTATTGTGTTGATGATTCTCATGATTCCTCTCCCTATATTACACAAGAAAGGTGTGGACGTTTGTAAAAAACGCATGGACCCAATATCTTCATCATCTTGAACTTCAGATTCCAGTTTTGAAACTGCACTGGTGGAAACAGCAAATTACTCTAAATACTGGTCTTACCTTTACTCCACAGTTCCCATGTTAATCTGTAACAAAAGATGCCTTAGACTGTGCTTGGAGAGCAAGAACAATTTCTATGGAGGTAAAGGTGCTTGTGGAACTCTCCAGACAAACCAAAGTACATAAATATCAAAGAGATGTTGTCTGTGATCCATGTTTTGAAATCTCTTCATCTTCTTTTCAGGTGATTACAGACAACACCACAGTGATGTGATACATAAACAAGCAGAGGTGCACCTGGTCATACCCTCTATGTGCACTGGCTATAATGGCTTGACATGTAGCTCTACAGCAACCCTCGAAGCATCATACATTTCATTATAGCAAAATATAGTGGCAGGCAAGCTGAGCAGGACCAGGACTGACTCTCAGACATGGAAACTGAATGCAGAGTTTTCCAGGTCCTGATACAGTTGTGCAGAATACCTCAAATAAATCTGTTTGCCTCCTTTCAAAACAAATAATTGAGGAAGTTCTATTCCAGGGCTCATCACAAGCAAGCCTGGAAAACAGATACATTTTCATTCCTGTGGTCTGAAATAATCCTGTAGGCATTTTCACTCTTTCCATTGATGCAAAAAGTAATACTGAAGGTTCAGAAGAACTCTCTAAAAATCATTATGGTGATTCCCTGTTGGCCCAGGCAACATTGTTTCTCCCTTCTTATTGGCCAAGGGCAACTGGACCTTCTCACACAAGACAAGGAGAGTCTGATACGCCCCCAGTCTTTAACTACAGCTGCCTAGACCAGGGGTGTCCAACCTTTTGGCTTGCCGGGGCCACATTGAGTGAAGAGAAATTGTCTTGGGGCCGCATATAAAATATATCATATAGCTAACTCTTTTGCTGCCACAGGTGACCAAAGTTGATCTCCTGGCTGTACTGTAGGTGCATTCGAACAATGAATAAATGTAATAAATAGGTTCATAGGTTCATAGGTTTATACTAGGCTATCTGCCCTAAGGCATTTATAAGCCTAGCCCAAATTTTTGTGGCTTACGCCACCCCTTATATGAAAAAATACTGTGCCCATTAGTTTGTTGTGCCTCTGTCCAGCAGTGACACAGAGATGATTCCCGGGGTAAACCTACGATCTCCCATCCACAGGTCTAGATTTCTCTTGAACAGAGTCAGCGAGGTGCTCTGCCTCACATGGACCGGGATTTTATTCCACAGCATAGGGAGTCTCTGAGTGATAAATCTATCCCTCCAGCACATCCTATTTATATCCGTGCTAAGGTTTAAGTCGCTTGCTCTAGTGGTTTTGGTGGATTTGGATTTTTTGAGGTGGAGCATGTCCATTAATTCCGAGTTGGACATGGCCTTGTATGTCAGGCACATGTCACCTCTGAGCAGACGGTATGCGACTGAATAGAGCTGGAGTTTCTTCAATCTGGCAGCATATGACAGATTTTGGAGTCCCTTTATCCTTTTGGTGAGGAACTTTTGGGGTCTCTCCAATTGCTGCAGATGTCGGGTGAGATACATCCCGAATGGGGCATTGTACTCTATCATTGGTCTGATAAGTGAAGAGTACAGGGGAACAATGACCTCACTAGATCTGGATGTGAATCCCTTCATGATCAGGTGGGCAATGTAGAAGGTCTTTCTAACCACTTTAGCAATGTGAGTGTCAAAAGAAAGGCCACTGTCAACCTGGGTCCCCAGATCCCTGATAACCTCTTCTGTGCTTAGTGGATTGCCACCTATATGGTAGCTTGGGGTTACCTTGTTTTTCCCGAAGGGTATGACTATACATTTTTTGGCGTTTAACTTCAGGCCATGGCTCTGGCACCAGCTATCTGTTTCCGTGAGTCCCTTCTGAAGGATATCCGTGTCCGATGCACTTTCCACTATGGCGCCCAGTTTGCAGTCGTCTGCAAACTTTGTCAGCCAAAGTCCTCCCATGTTGGCCTGTACTTCTGAGAAGTAGATGCCAAACAATAGGGGGCCAAGGACTGAGCCCTGTGGGACACCACTTGTGACCGGCTTGGAGTCTGACACATCGCCAGCAACTCTAACCCTGTGGGTTCTGTCCTTAAGCCAGTTTGCAACCCATCTTGTGACATATGGGTTTACATTTAAGCTGGTAAGTTTTTCTACAATACCCGAGTGGGGTATTGTGTCGAAAGCCTTTGCAAGGTCAAGGTAGGCTGTATGGACTGCCTTTCCCTCATCAGTGGCCTTGGTGACTGTTTCGAAGAAGTCGACCAAGTTCAAAAGGCATGATCTTCCCTTGACAAAGCCAAACTGGGTCGGGTCCAATGTCTGCAAGTCCCCTATATCTTTGTTTATGAGCTCCATTATGATCCTCTCCATAGCTTTGCAGACTAGACTTGTTAAGCTTATGGGGCGGTAATTACCAGGGTCCGTAGAGGCGCCGCATTTGTGGAGTGGGACCACAGTTGCCGTACGCCACTCCTTGAACACATATCCTGTGGTAAGGCTGAGATTAAACAGCTGCCTTATGTGCGGGTTTAATTCCTCATTTAGCTCGTGTAGCACACAGCCGGGGACACCATCCGGTCCCATTGATGCTGTGTTTTTAGCTTTAGAGAGAGCAGCTTTCACCTGCGCATTTGAGATGTCCGGGAGGCTACACTCAGCTGGGATAGTTATCTCTCCTTTAGGGGGGGGGAGGGGGGTGAAGTTTGCACTGAACCTGTCTGCCAGTATGTTGGCAATGTCTGTGGGTTCAGTGATTTTTGTATCATTTTGGACTAATTCTGAGTATATCTGGGCGTTTCCACCCAGGTTCCTAACATAGCTGAAAAAGGCCTTATGATTGTCCTTTGAATCCATGGCAATTTTTCTCTCAAAATTGGCCTTAGTTGATTTTATGAGTGCTCGTATTTTTTTACTAATAATGATCAGGGGTGACTTCCCTTTTATGGATTTTGTTCTATCATGTAATAGCTTTCTCCTCTTATTGTAAAGTTTGTTAATGGCTGGGGTCCACCAGACTGGACGTTTGCCCTTTGTGGAAAAAAGTCTTGGTTTTATTTGGGATTGCCTGATCCATGCAGTCCTGGAGGTGTTCATAGAAGGCATTTGTAAGGGCTTCCGCAGCTTGGGTTGTGGTTTCCACTGGCTCAGAGGCCTTGAAGGATACCACACCAGTCTTGAGTAGTGTGAAGTTTGCTTTAGAGAAGTTCTTCACTATGGTCTTTTGTTTGGGGTGGGCGGGATGTGGATTTCCAGTGAGATTAGTTTATGATCAGATCTCACCAATGAGGGATATACTTCCGGTGTGGAGCATTTTGTCCCCATGTTTGTGACAATGAGATCTAGTATATTTTCTCCTCTCGTGGGAACAGTAACTAGCTGTTCCATGGCATTTGAATTTATGAACTCCAGGAACCGTTGGGCTAGAAAGTTAGGGCTTGAGTAATGTTCCCAGTCTATATTCGGTAGTTGAAGTCACCCAATATGATGGTGTTTGGAGATACATTTATACCCTCCAGTGTCTTCATGAAGGCTGTGTGGGGTTCCTGAGTTTGAGAGGGTGGCCTGTAGTATGCTACAATTTGTAGAGCAGTTTTGCCTATGGTTAGTTGCACCTGGATGGTTTCAAGCTTCATGCGTTGCCACCAACCTGGAGGTGTGGGTATCCTTTATGAATATGGATACACCCTCCTTTTGTGGTGTGGTCCGGGTTTTGGGGCCGGAACGCATGATATGAGGTAAAACCTAATAGTGCCAGGGTGCTCTCAGGAGCCTTGAACCAGGTTTCAGTTACAGCACAGACATCGATGTTCTCCATACTGAGAAGGGCCTCGAGTGCGTGCATTTTGAGATTTAGACTTCTGGCATTGAGCAGCATTACCCTCAGTTTCTTCCCATTTTTGTTTTCTAGGGTGATAGGTTTAGAATTTGAGCCTTGCCTAAAAAAGGCACTATGGGGGTGGCAAGAGCCTTAGCCAATATCCGAATCCCAGGGTGACAGGTGCAAGCCGTCCCTTGCGAAGCAGCGTGGCTTGTCAAGCATGTCATCCCAGGCAGACAGACACTGGATCCCCTTTGAATGACACCAGATATTAAGCCAATTGTTAAAGCTGATCATCTTGTCTCTATATTGTGGCATCATTCTTGGTGAAGGAAGGATACTGCTCAGGGTTAGGGTCATACCTGCCTGGGCTACATAATCAAAGAGCTCCTCTATGTCTCTTTTCATGTAGTCCAGGGAGGTACGTCTCAGGTCGTTCACACCAGCATGGACAATGCCTGTGTCATATTTGTACTTGCCGTGGAGTGACCCGAGTGCTTGTGTTATGTGGCGGATTCTAGTGCCCGATAGGCAGCTTACTGTGACCCTCTCCTTGTTCAGCCTGGTGAGTGGGACGTCAGTGTGTCTGACTATGGAGTCACCTATGACAAGTATGTTTGGTGTTGTATTTGGCCTTAAGGGCTGTTTGCCTTAAAATTATAATTCTAATTCTCTAATCTAACAGTTAACTCTAACATCTTAGTTATTTATATATATATATATATATATATATATATATATATATATATATATATATAAATATATTATATATATATTTTTTTTTTACACAAGTAAACAGATATTCACTACAGTACTAGCATTTCTCACTGGGAAAACCACTCCAGCAGTCCAACTACATAAAATGTCAACATTAGCAGTCCTACAATACTATAAGCCACAAAAATAAGCCAACAAATTTGCAATAAAGTAAAGAATTCACATTACTGGCTTAATAAAATAATTCTAAATAAGCTACAAGAGGGTCTCACCCAAACAAATGACTGGTCCCACAAACATGGCTTCAAGCTAAATGCCAAAAATGCATCATCATCCCCTTTGGGGAGAGTGATGCCCCCACAAATTATCACATTAACAACAATGTTGTAAGCATGCAATCAGTTGTGTTGTGCGGTGCTTGGGCACCCAGGTTGACAGAAACCTGACTTTTGACCACCATGTTGTCTCCTTTGTACAGAAAACTTTTTACATGGCCCACCTCATTAGTAAGCGTATCTCATCCAGGGACAAGGAGGTCATAACATCCCTGTATTCTTCCTTTATAAGAGGCATTACTGAATGCAAAGCCCCTTTTGGCATGTGCCTCAGCAAAACCTCTGCCAAAAGAAAGACTACAAACATTTCTGACAAAAAAAGGTCAAAGAACTAAGCTCACTTAGTTTTCCAAACAGACTAAAAAGCTTCTTGCTTTCCTCTGTCTCTCACTATAAATTTCATTACTGGCTTGCTTTCCAGGCTAAGAAAGATCCTGCCTTAAGAGACTTCCTCCACCTCAGAAATACTGGTTATATTTAAAACGCTCACTACAAAGGCCACAGCCTTCACTGCAACATAAACAAGCCACTCTGTACGGGCAGGTTCTTGACACAAAAACTTCAACTTCTGTAAAATGCTACTCTCATTAACAAACAATGTAATTCAGCAACACAACAACTGGATGGATAGCCATAAATGTACTCCTTGAGTAAGCAGCATAACCTTCATCAAACTGGATGGAAAATCCACATACTAAAAACTTTCCTAGCTGGATGGCTAAAATCTAATATTGGTTACTCAAGTCTACTTGCCCAAGAAGAGGGGCCTATTTAACTAGGAATTCCATTTGCAAAAATATATTCAGTATACATATTAAATCTCTCTCACTTTCACACACACAGAGTCCCTACTTCGAAAATAGGCAACCTCAGTAATCACATGACACACACTCACTGAATGAAATTGTCTGGAAGTAAATATATCTAAAAAAAAAATCATATTAGAGATAGACTTTGTGTCTTTCGGCTTTTCCCGGTTAGGGGTCACCACAGCGGGACTCCGGTCCACTAATGTTTGGTAGTGGATTTTTACGTACCAGGTTACCAGCCCTAACGCACAACCTTCAACAAAGGCATTCCCCATTCACGTATGCCTCCACACAGAAGACACTCTAGAGAATCGAACGGAACAACATATTACTGTGAGGCGACAATGCTACCGCAGCACCACCACCGCAGACTCATCCATCCAATTTCCCATCAGCAAAAGGACCATCAATAAATTAGCAAACAACTGCTCAGCAAAAGGTAAATCAATAAGAAATCAAACTCTCTAAGATCATACTACATACTGGAGTAAACATATAACTTCCCTCCAATCTAAAGCCATTCGACATTCAGACATTTTAATTTGTGCAGAAGTTATTCAGAGACTGACAGATTACTGAGCTGTCACATTTGCACTCTGTGCTAACGACCAAACCAATGAAGCATACTTGTCAATTCCAACAGAATGAAAGTAGCTTAATAAGAAGGCTATTTGCAAGGTTACATGACAGTTTATATTGGCAATAAGCAAAGGTATTAAAAAGGCTCTGTTTCTCATAATTATGTTGAAAAGTCTTCCAAGGTAAATACAACCTTCTGATTTAGTATGGAACCGTACCTCTCAACCTTAGAGCAAGATATCTGGAGAAAGAGAAAAATAAAAGTGGGACATAGGCCCCAAAATAGTTATAGGTTCATAGGTTCATACTAGGCTATCTGCCCTAGGGCATTTATAAGCCCAGCCAGAGTGTGTTTGGCTTTCGCCACCCATTTTAAATTAATTTTGCTATGCCCTTTTTCGAGGTTAGTATACTGTGCATCTGTCTAACAGTGACACAGAAGTGATACCCGGGGTAAACCTACGATCTCCCTCCACTCATCAAGATTCCTCTTGAAGAGAGTCAATGAGGGACTTTGCCTAACCTGGACTGGGATTTTATTCCAGAGTGAAGGGAGCCTTTGGGTTATGAATCTGTCCCTCCAGCATGTCCTATTTATTTCAGTGATGAGGTTCAAGTCTCTCGAGCGCATAGCTCGATGGGATTTGGATTTTCTGAGGTGCAGCATGTCCATTAATTCCAGGTTGGACATGGCTTTATATGTCAGGCACAGATCACCTCTGAGCAGGCGGTATGCCACTGAGTAGAGCTGGAGTTTCTTTAACCGGGCAGCATATGGCATCTGTTTGAGCCCTATGATCCTCTTGGTGAGGTAATGCTTTGGGGTCTTTCCAGTTGCTGCAGGTGTCTGGTAAGGTACATCCCAAAAGGGGCATTGTACTCAATTATGGGCCTGATGAGGGATGAGTAAAGAGGCACGATGACCTCCCCTGATCTAGATGTGAATCCCTTCATGATTAGGTGGGCTATATAAAATGTTTTTCTAACCACTTTGGCCACGTGGTTGTCAAATGAGAGATTGCTATCAACTTGGGTCCCCAGGTCCCTAATTACTTCTTCTGTACTTAATGGATTACCACTTATGTGGTAATTTGTGGGCACTTTGTTTTTGCCAAAGGGGATGACTATACACTTTTTGGCGTTTAGCTTGAGGCCATGGCTCTGGCACCAGTTGTCTGTTTCTATGAGGCCCTTTTGGAGGATGCTTGTGTCAGCTGGGGAGTCGATTATAGCGCCCAGTTTGCAGTCATCTGCGAACTTAGTCAGCCACAGTCCTTCCGTGTTGGCCTGTACCTCCGAAAAATATATACTGAACAAGAGAGGTCCCAGGACTGAGCCTTGGGGGACGCCACTTGTAACTGGTTTGGAGTCTGACATGGCTCCAGCAATTCTAACCATGTGGGTTCTGTCCTTGAGCCAGTTTGCAACCCATCTAGTGACATAGGGGGTTATATTTAAGCTGGTGAGCTTATCTATAATGCCCGAGTGGGGTATTATATCGAAGGCTTTTGCGAGGTCCAGGTAGGCTGTGTGGACCACCTTCCCCTCGTCAATGGCCTTGGTGACTGTTTCAAAGAAATCAACCAGGTTTAAGAGGCAGGATCTGCCCTTAACAAAGCCGAACTGGGTAGGATCCAGTGTCTGTAGGTCCCCAATATCTTTATTTATGAGGTCCATGATGATCCTTTCCATAGCTTTGCAGACCAAGCTAGTCAGGCTTATGGGGCAATAGTTTCCAGGATCCGTTGAGGCACCACCTTTGTGGAGAGGGACCACTGTTGCTGTATGCCACTCTTTGGGTACATATCCTGTAGTAAGGCTGAGATTGAACAGTAGTTTTATGTTTGGGTTTAGCTCTTCTTGGAGTTCATGTAGGACACAGCCCGGGACACCGTCTGGTCCCATTGATGCTGTGTTTTTTGCTTTGGTGAGGGCAGCTCTTACCTGAGCATCTGAGATGTCAGGGGGGCAGCACTCTGCTGGGATAAATATTTGCCCTTCTGGTGGGGGGGGGGTTGCGCTGTTGGCAATGTCTGTGGGTTCCGTGTATTTTTTGTCATCTTGGACTAATTCTGAGCATATCTGGGAATTCCCACCCAGGTTCCTAACATAACTAAAGAAAGCCTTGTGATTATCCTTAGTGTCCTGTGCAATTTTTCTCTCGAAGCTGGCCTTAGACGATTTTATGAGTGCCCGTAGTTTTTTTCTAATACTGATCAGAGATGCCTTCCCTTTTTGGGATTTTGCTCTATCATGTAGTAGCTTCCTCCTTCTATTGTATAGTTTGTTTATGGCTGGGGTCCACCAGACAGGACGTCTGCCTTTGGAGGATTGGGTCTTGGTTTTATTTGGGATTGCATGATTCATGCATTCCTGAAGGTGTTCATAGAATGCGTTTATAAAGGATTCTGTGGTCTGGGCCATATTTTTCACAGGCCCGGGGGCTTTGAAGGATTCCACCTCGGTTTTGAGGAGTGTGAAATTTGCTTCAGAGAAGTCTTTCACTGTGGTTTTCAGGGCAGGGGGTGGAGTCGGGATGTGAATATCCAGTGAGATTAGTTTATGGTCTGATCTTACCAGTGAGGGATACACTTCTGGTCTGGAGCATAGAGTCCCCATGTTGATGATGATCAGGTCCAGTATGTTTTCCCCTCTTGTGGGAGTGGTAACAAGTTGTTCCATAGCATTTGAGTTTATAAATTCTAGGAACCTTTGGGCTAGGGTGTTGGAGCTAGAGTAATGCTCCCAGTCTATGTTTGGGTAGTTGAAGTCGCCCAATATAATGGTGTTTGGAGAGACCTTCATATTTTCCAGTGTTCTCAGGAAGGCCGAGTGGGGTTCCTGGGTTTGGGAGGGTGGTCTGTAGCAGGCTATAAACTGGAAGGCAGTTTTACCCACTGTTAGTTGCACATGGATAGTCTCTGATGCTTCGTGCTGTGCCACCAACCTGGAGGTGTGGGTATCTTTGACAAATATTGATACTCCCCCTCCTTTTGTAGTACGGTCCAAGTTTTGGGGCCGAAAAGCATGGTATGAGGTATAACCTGATAGTGCTGGGGTGCTGTCGGGAGCCTTGAACCAGGTTCCTGTTACTGCACAGATATCGATGTTCTCCATGCTAAGGAGAGTTTCGAGTGCATGCATCTTGAGGTTTAGACTTCTGGCATTGAGTAGCATTACTCTTACTTTCTTATCCCTTGTGATACCTATGGAGGTGGGTTTGTCTTTTCAGCCTTGCCTAAAAAAGGCACTATGGGGGTAGCAAGAGCCTTTGCCAATATCCGAAAGCCCAGGGGTGACAGGTGCAAGCCGTCCCTAGCGAAGCATCGTGGCTTGTCGAGCATGTCATCCCAGGCTGACAGGCATTGGATCCCCTTTGAATGACACCAATACTTAAGCCAATTGTTGAAATTGATCATCTTGTCTTCATATTGTGGCATCATTCTTGGTGAGGGTAAGATGCTACTCAAGGTCAGGGTCATACCGGCCTGGGCTACATGCTCAGAGAGCTCCTCTATGTCTCTTTTCATGTAGTCCAGGGAGGTACGTCTCAGGTCATTCACACCAGCATGGACAATGACTGAGTCATATTTTACTTGCCTTGGAGTGACCTGAGTGCTTGTGTTATGTGGCGGATCCCAGCACCCGACAGGCAGCTCACTGTGACCTTCTCCTTGTTCAGCCTGGTGAGCGGGACGTGCACACCATTAAAACAACTGTAGCTGTAAACATTATACATCACTTATAATCTTTCTATCCCATCATTGTCAGTTAAGCATTATATGGCTCATTCAATCCTGCTTTCTTTTCCATATTTGGTAAAGCAATTTCTCAAAGGGATTTTACACCTTAGACCTCCTAGAAAATAGGTGGCCCCTACTTGGGTTCAGAAGTTTGTACTGGAAAATTTAATGTCTCCATTTGAACCAGCTCATCAAGCTGACTTAAGGTTCATTACATGGAAGACTGCACTTCTTACTGCTCTGACATCTGGAAGAAGAGTACTTGAATTGCAAGCTGTCATCATAGGGGAACCCTATTTGATCTTCCATAGAGATAGGATCACATTAAGAATAAAACCCTCATTTATGCCCAAAGCTGTTTGAGTTTACTTTGAATCAATCAATCTCCCAGTGTTCTTTCTAGATACTCGGAACCATGGAGAACAGATTCTGCATTCTCTGGAAGTGCATAGGCAGCTCTGATACTGTCTTGGCAGAATTAAATCTTTTAAAGCAGATCAGCTGTTTATTTCTTATGATGGGTTATGATAGGACAAATAAGGGACAACCAGTGTCAAAACAGTCTATTTCAAAGTGGCTGCCCTTGGCTATTACCTTTTGTTATACCCACCATGAAAAATCTATTCCAGGCAGTATCAAGACACATTCTATGAGAGTGATGGCATACTGGAAAGGGGTGGACTCTTGGAGCATTCAAGAGGAAGCAATGTGGACCTCTGTAAATACTTTTATAAAGCATTACAAACTGGATTCCTTCTCCTGGTCCAGGACTGGTTTTGCTAGGACCATTCTTCATGGGCTCCTGGTTCCTAAGCCTTCCTCCTCCCAAGTTGGATAGGCTTTGGTAGTCAACCTATGTAGTCAAAAGGCTACTGCAGCAATGAGAATGATGAACATAGTGCAGTTATGTAAGTTGCACTTACTGTAACTTTACATGTTCAAATTCCTCAATGTTGCAGCATCCATCTGCCACCATGCTTCTTCTCTATATAGTCAGTTGTTGGGATACAACAACTCTTGCTTACTATTATCTCTTTTAGTGGTTCAGGATGAGTAAATTCTGTTTTGCTTTATGAGCAAGTAGGTCCTGAAGATTACTACACTCTGACTGCTGATTTCCATTCAAGGGGCTGACCAGTCAGTAGTCAAGAGTGCAGGTGTGTGAGGGAGCCAGAGCTTTGTGAAGTTGACTGTTTTTTTTTTCAATAAACAGCTTTATTAAATTTTTACACACGACATAGGCAATCTTACATCTATACAAATGAAAAACAAACAACATGGCACCACTTTAGTTGCAAATAGTATACATCACAGACATCATTGAAACAGCTGTAGTTGCAAGCATTATACATCACTTATAATCTATCCAGTCATCGTCAGTAAGCATTATATGGCTCATTCAAAGACTGCCCCTTAAACCTTGTTCCTGCTCTGCATATATTGTTCACACAATTCATATTTTTTCCTATGTAGTTTGCTCCCTCACTTTTCTAAAGATCCCAATTTCAGTTGTTTTATCTCTATTCGTATATTCACTACTTCCAGTAAAGTTGGTCTAGACTTTGATTTCCATTTTCTAGTAATTGCTTTTTTGGCAGTCACCCTAATTAGACTCAGCAAGGCTTTACTATGTCTATGCAATTCTGATTCTGTATCATAACCGCTCACCCAATATCTCTGACAGAGCAGTTATGCAGGGAATCCTTAAAGTTTGTCAGCTCATTACACTCCCAAAAAATATGTTCCCAGTCACCTCTTTCTTGCCCGTCACACCTCCAACACTTGCTATCCACCTGAGGAAAAATTCTTTGGAGTCTACTTGGGGTATAAAAATACCTATGTAAACACTTCCAGGCAAAGATCCTAAATCTGCTAGACTTTCTTGCATATTTGGGAGATATACATATATCCTTCCATTGTCTATTTGTGAATTGCTTATCCAGTCTCTCTTCCCAATCCTTTCTAAGCTCCTCAGATTGATTCTTATAATTACCGTGCATTCTTTTATATGCTTTACTAATTATTCTTTTTATAATAGCAGCTTATGTTCTAGATTCTATTAAAACTCTACCAGTGCTCGTCTTTCATTTAGGACCCCCCTATTTCTTTTCTCTTTCCCTATACTCTGATATCAATCCCTGATAGGGAAGACAATCTCTAACCCGCAGTCCAAATAAATTATTGGCATCTTTCTATTCCATTATCTTTTCCTCTGTAGTTATTTGCTCCCAATACCTTGGCTACTTTGCCAGTTCTCTCCAATAAATTCCAGCCCCCTCTTGCCTATTGTCTGTATCCCTAATTGCAGTCATCCCTATTAGCAGAATCTCCTTTCTCCATTCCTATGTTGCTTAGAATACTTACTGCTACTTTATGGATATAATATTATGTATGATTATTGTTATTCTCCTTAAAGGCCTGCATCCAAAATCCAAGTTTCTTGTTGTTTCATGCACTTCCCCCGTTTCATCTTCATCCCCTTCCACTTTGAATTATAGGTTTCTGCTTGTGCTATGTACATGAGTCTTAACTGTGTAGCTCTGAAATACCCCTTCAAACTGGGTAATCCCAATTCACCCTGTTCTACTGGAAGAACCAGCTTATCCCACTTGACTGTTGCCATCTTCCCCTCTCAGATAAAGTCCTTTGGCTCTTTATTGCTATCCACAACTTCTACACTGGTTGATAAAAATATGCCTGTCTGTGTATAAGACTAAAGGGACTAAAAGCATTTTAACTGCATGTATCTTAATATCCATATACATATAACAAAGCTTCCATTTTCTCAGTTTTTGCATTATATTTTGTTTAGTCTCTTCCCACATATCCTTAGCTGCCACACTAGAATCATTTTTAATCCATACTCCTAAATATTTAATTTTATGTCCCCATAAATATAGGCATTCCTGAACAAGTTCATGTGTGGGTACATAATTTAATGCCATTACCTTTGTTTTAGATTGATTAATTTTGTATCTGGAAAAGATCTCTCTCAAAATGTTCTACAACACTATGAGGTATTTTTCTGGTTTTGTCAGGTACAAAATAATATCATCTGTAAATAAAGCCAGCTTTTCTTGACTACCATACCAATTATATCCTTGAATTTCTGACTCCTTTATTTTCATTGCCAATGGTTCTAAATATAGTGCAAATAATAAAGAAGAAAGAGGACACCCCTGCCTGGTTCCTCTGCTCAAGCAGAAATTATCAGAGAGGACCCTACCCACTTTAATTTTCACCTCCGATCACTCATATATTCTCCTAATCAACCTTATAATTTTTTCAGGAAATGCAAATGCTTCCATTGCCCTGCTCATAATGTCCCGGCTTACTCTGTCAAAGGATTTCTCTGCATCAAGACCCACCAACAACAATGGTATTTTCTTATATTCTGATTACCTCTGGATCATCAGTGTTCTGTTAATATTGTCAGATGTTTACCTCCCCTCCATAAAACCATATCTATCAGTTACGGCATTACTTTTGCCATTCTTTTAGCTATTATACAAATGAACACTTTATAATCACGGTTTAATATTGAAATGGCCTGTATGAAGCTGGATCTGATGGATCCTTACCCTCTTTAGGTATTACAGCTACTACTGCTTTCTTCCAAGATGGTGGTACTTCTTTTCCTCTTAAGATACTTAAGATATTGTTAAACAAAACCTTCCAGATCTTTATCAGTTTTTTCCTCCCAGCTTCCAGACTTCCACAGGAATATCATCTATTCCTGGGGACTCTTCTGTACATTGGTTATACATCATAATTTGTATCTCATTTCCTGCTGTCCTGCCGGTTAGTAATTGAGCCTCATCATACCTCTAAGGTTGGCATATTTAATTCTTTCATAAACATTTCCATTTGTATATTTTCTTGATTTTCATATTTTTCTGCTTTATAGAAACTCTGATAGAATTTCCAAAATATTTATAATACCCCTAAAGGATCTTTTGTTATAGGTTCATAGATGTGTACTAGGCTAATGGCCTTGGAGCCTTTACAAGCCTAGCCCACAGAAGTGCCCTGGCATCGTGCCACCCAATATTAGTTCCCAGTGCCTCTATCAAGTAGAACCACTGGAGTGATCCCTGGGGTGAACTTTCTATTACCCATCCACTCATCAAGATTTCTCTTGAAAAGGGACAGTGAAGTGCTCTGCTTGACATGTATGAGAAGTCTATTCCAGAGCATGGGCGGTCTCTGGGTGAGGAACCTATCCCTCCAGCATGTTCTGTTGACTGTGGTAATGAGGTTGAGGTCTCTGGAGTGTGTGGTGCGGAGGTATTGGGATTTCTTTAGATGTAGCATTTCTACAGAGCTGGGTCAAACATGGCTTTGCAAGTCAAGCAGAGATTGCCTCTAAGTAGGCGATATGAGACAGAGAATAGTTGGTCTTTTGAGTCTGTCCATGTAGGACATGTGTTTAATGCCTAGGATCCTCTTCGAAAGGTACTTTTGTGGCCTCTCCAGCTGTTGCAGGTGTCTAGTGAGGTACATGCCAAATGGGGCATTATACTCGATTATTTTGGTCTAATGAGGGAAGAGAAGAGAGAGAAGATGACCTCTTTCTTCCTGGATGCAAAACCCTTGGCAATGAGATGTGCCACATAGAAGGACTTTCTGACCACAGTGGCAATATGGTGGTCGAAGGAGAGGTTGCCGGCAACCTGCGTCCCCAGATCTCTTATAACGCCGTCAGTGTTCAGTGAGCTCCCATCGATATGGTAGTTAGTGGGAACTGAGTTTTTACCAAAAGGGATGACTATGCATTTTTTGGCGTTAAGCTTAAGGCCATGGTTTCGGCACCAGTCATTGGTCTCAGTGAGGCCTTTTTGTAAGATGTCCGCATCACTTGGGGAGTTAATAGTGGCTCCCAGCTTGCAGTTATCTGCAAACTTGGTCAGCCAGAGTCCCTTTGGGTTGGCCTGGACTTCTGAGAAGTGGATGCTGAACAGGACAGGACCCAGGACCGATCCCTGTAGGACTCCACTCATGAGTGGTCAGCAGTCTGACTTGAGTTCACTACTTTCACACTTTGTTCTATCTGTGAGCCAGTTTGCAACCCACCTAGTGATACAGGGGTTGATGCCTAGTTTGGTGAGTTTATCAATAATTCCCAAATGAGGAATGGTGTCAAAGGCCTTGGTCAGATCGGCATGATCTCCCTTTCACAAAGCCAAACTGTGTGGGGTCCAGAGTTTGGAGATTTCCTATATCTTTGTTAATCAGGTCCATGATGATGCACTCCATTGCTTTACATATCAGACTCATCAGGCTAAAGGGGCGATAATTCCCAGGGTCTGTAGTCACTCCCCCTTTATGGAGAGGGATGACTGTAGCAGTGCGCTATTCTGTAGAGACAAAGCCTGAGGTGAGGTTGTGAATGAACAGGGCACACAGATGTGGTGCCAGTTTGCTTTGTAGTTCATGTACAACACAGCCAGGGATATTATCGGGTCCCATGGAAGCTGTGTTCCTGGCCTTGGACAATGTAGCTTTAACCTGGGCTGCAGTAATGCTGGGTGCCTGGCATTCTTCCGGTATTGTGACTGGTCCTTTAGGGGGGAGAGAGGGATAAAGTTTGTACTGAATCTGTTGGCCAGTATGTTGGCAATATCTATTGGCTCAGTATAGGAGGTACCATTGTGCACTAACTCAGAGCACATCTGAGTATTGCCGTGGAGGTTCTTGATATAACTATAAAAGGCTTTGTGATTGTTTTTAGTGTCTGCCACAATTCTGCCTTCATAGCGGTCTTCAGAAGATTTGATGAAGGATTTCAACTTTTTGTTGAGGCTAATAAGGGAGTTTTTTCAGTCTTGGGACTTCACCTTTTTCTGCAACAGTTTCTTCCTTCTGTTGTAGAGTTTATTAATGGCAGGGGACCACCAGATTAGCTTCCTTTTTTGGAGGACAGCATCTTGGTTCTGTTGGGTATGGCTAGTTCCATGCATTTATGTACATGTTCATACAGTGCACTGGTGTATGATTTGGTAGTCATGCAGCTATTTTCCATTGGCATGGGTGTCATGAAGTTAGCCACCTCTGTTTTTAGGAGTCCAAAGTTAGCTTTGGAGAAGTTTGTCAAGGTGGTTACCTTTGCAGGGGGTGTGGGTGAAATGTGGATTTCCATGGTGATTAGTTTATGGTTGGATCTGACCAGGGAGGGATTGACTACTGGTGTAGAGCAAGTCACCCATGTTAGTAATAACCAGGTCAAGGATGTTGCTTCCTCTAGTGGGGGTCAGAATTAGGTGGTCCAGGGCATTGGAATCAATGAATTCCAGGAAGTGTTGGGCCAGTGTATTGGTGGTTGAGTAGTTTTCCCAGTTGATGGAGGGGTAGTTATCTCCTAGTATGAGAGTGTTGAGTTGGACCTTGTTAGATTCCAGGGTGCTTAGGAACATGGAGTGAGAGCCTAGGGACATGGTTGGGGACCTATAGCAGGCTATGACCTGGATCACAGTCTTACCCAATGTTAGTTATACCTGAAGTATCTCAGATGCATTATGCTGGGCTACTAGTCTGGAGCCGTGCATATCCTTTATGAATATAGAGACACCACCACCTTTGGAGCTTCGGTCCATGTTTCGGGGCCAAAAGGTGTGGAATGAGTTATAGCCTGGTAGCACAGGGGTGCTGTCACTTTAAACCAGGTCTCCATTAAAATGTTGATATTCTCCATTTTGAGGAGTGCTTCAAGCGAGTGTGTCTTGAGATTTAGACTTCCAGCATTGAGCAGGATGACCCTCTGATTGCATTTATTTATAGCTGTTACAGTGGTAATTTGGTCTTTGGAACACTGTCTAAAAAAAGCACTATAGGGGTGGCAAGAGCCTTATCCAGTACCCAGAAACCAAAGGGTGACAGATGCAGGCCATCTCTGGCAAAGCATCGAGGTCCATCACTCATGTCATCCCAAGCAGACAGATAGTGGAGCCCCTTAGAATGACACCAGAAACTTAGCCAATTGTTGAAGTCAAACATTTTTTGTTTGTACTGCGGTATCATTCTGGGTGATGGTAGGATACTGCTCAGGGCTCATGTCATACCTGCCTGGGACACATAATCCGAGAGCTCCACCATGTCTCTTTTCATGTAGTCCAGGGAGGTGCATCTCAGGTCATTCACACCCACATGAACAATGACATAGTCATACTTGTACCTGTTGTGGAGTGACCTGAGTGCATGTGTTTATGTGTCATTGCTATAGGCTCTCTAAATTTGGTGACAGCCCTTTCTTCTTTCTGTTGCCTCAATCATTGTGCTAAAACTTTTTATGTATTAGTGTTATAAAAAAACAGTTGCTTAACAGCAATCTTTCTAAGCTTGTGCATATTATCAATGTAATCTCTTATTTTCTGCCTAGCATTGTGCAGTTGATCCTCTTCTTGTTCTGTGAGATTTCCCCTATTCTACAATACTTTCAAATTTGTCAGTCCCTCTAAATATTTTTTGTTACTTCTTAACCATAGTTCACTTTCTTTTATTTCCACCCTATTTTTAAACTCCACCTTAATTTTATACCACTCCCTAGCTATATTTTCAGAAGAAATTTCTATCCTCTCTAACAGCTCCTGAACAATCTCCACTACCCATTCCTTAAATTCCTATCTTTTGAACAGATAGGTGGGAAAGCACCAATGTCTCATTTTTTATTTCATTACCCTGTGTTTTTATTTTTTTATTTTATTGGTGCATCATCTGAAATAGTTATTGGGTGGGTATCAAGACCTTCAACTACATGTACATGGCTCCTGTGAAATGTAAATTCTGTCTAGCCTAGCCCAGTTTTTATATCTTGGGGAATAATATGTAAATTCACTCCAAACTCATGAATTCACATCTTCCACACTAAATATTTTCATAACTTTCTTCAAAAATGTACCCTCCTTTGTTATATTTTCCCTTCTGGGAACTCCAGGCACATCCTCACTGCTGCAAATCAAGTTCAGTCCCCACCTATAAGTAATATTCCTTGCTGAAAACTGATTATTTCTCCCAGAATTTTCTGAAGTTTCATTACAGCAGTTTTAGGTGGAATGTAAATACATGCCAGTGTAATACTCCTCCCTTGCCAGTAGCCCCTTAGCACTACAAATCTGCCATTATTATCTTTTTATCTTCTTCTATCACTATTGGAGCGCCTCTAGCAGTTAAAAGTACTCCTCTTTTCCTTTGTCCCAGGTATTCTACTGAATAATCATGCTGAAAACATTCTTTCATCAAATTCACATGTTCCTTTCTTTCTAAGTGTGTCTCCTGTAACACAACTATTTGCACTCTACATTTTTAATATAGTTCACTACTCTTTCTTGTTTGTATTTATCTGTGAGACCATTTACATTTAAAGACATTAAAGAAAGTATCATTGTATGAAAAAGTTATTATTCTCACCTTTTGTGTATAATACATTTTTGTTAAATGTCTAGATCTAGCTTTTGTGTTACATTCATACATTGCTTGGCAGGTTGAACTTTTATACAGTTGTTTGTTGTCATATCCATTTGAGCCTATGTCACATCTTACATTTTTTGTTTTACTGAAAGCCCTCAAAACACGCACACACACCCAAAACCCCCTAAAACCTATTAACTTAATACTAACACACAACACTATGTACACCTTCAAATACTGAAATTTTAACCTCCTAATAGGAATAAAAGTCCCAAACTGACAGCCACACTCACAAACTTAACCTAAAAGAAAGGTCATCCATGCTAAGATGCATGGTGCAGCATGTGCTTCTACTAAGTGCTGATTGGTTTTGTTTGTCTTTATAGCTCTCCCAGCTAAGAAAACCCCTGAATGTTTTCAGAGACCATTAAATACCTTGAAAAAGTAACTAAATGCGTTCAAAGAGCATTGTCTACTTTGGGAAAACCCTTGAATACTTTCAGAGAACATTATCTACTTTGGGAAAACTCCTGAATGCTTTCAGAGAACATTATCTCCTAGCCAATTTCTCTTTTCTTTTTTTTTTCCTCAACCAATCAATCTCCATGGAGACATGAGAACCAGGCAGCCAGTTTCTTTATCAGATTGTTTCCATGGGAACATGAAGACCAACTGCAGAATTGTTACTGATTTTACACATATTTGCTAAAAAAGCCTCATAATATTCAATGTTCTTTTTCTTTTACTTGCCCTTTCTTAAAACGTGTTTATAAAATAATCTAAGGTCTTTATTGCAGTAATTTCCCCATGCAAGAATGAGGAAAAAGCACATTAATCTCTCATTTATCATGCTACTTTTTTATGCATTTAGTGCCTACATTTCTTAAAACTGAAGAAGAGAGGAAGAAGGGAGAAGGAAAAAAAAAAGAAAAAGGGGCACCTGTTTACAATACCCATTACACTTAAAAATAACTGAAAAAATTACTTTATATCATGTAAAGAAAACCACATGCCACAAAATTGGTACTATTTAAGGAAAAGAATCTTTACTTACAGTTAACTTCCTTCCTCCCTCTTGCCCTCCCCAAAGCACTTTTCCTAACACTGACATGAAGTAGGGCATATGCTTTAGTTCCCACAAGTTCAACAAACTGTGAAAAAGTTCAATATTTCCACATTTTCTTGTTCTGTCATATTTCACAAATATAATTATTGCACTGTAATCCCATATTAAGTTACTGGTATTATTACTGTTCCTCTCCAAAATCCTGTCTCTCTTTCTGCTTCATTTCCAACATATTCTCGATTCTTCTAGTCAACTCTTGTGCTCCCTTCCTTCTCTCCAACATTTTTCACTGAAACAGTGGAAAAGGCTTCATAGGTACAGTCTCTCTATGGTCTTTATTACCAAAAGAACAAGAAGCAGAACCTACATCTGTTACACAGCTCACTTTTTGTTGGACAAACTTTTGTATTTCCTCCTTAGCATGTACTTCATCAAAAATTGATTTTGTCCCTCTAAGGAAGAATAACTTGAAGACAGCTGGGTACAGCAGTTTGAATCTCACACCTGCATCCCGACATTCCCTGGATAGTAGAATAAATTTGCTTTGCTTCTGTCTGGTGTACAGTGAGTAATCATTCTCCACAAACACGCTGCTGTCTCCCATTTCTAGTATTTTGTCCTTCTGCCACAATCTTGTCAGAATCAACTCCTTCTGCTGGTAGGATTGCATTGTTACTATTAAAAGTCTAGATTGCATTCTTATAGCCAGGTTTAGAGCATACATATGATGTGCCCTTTCAACTAAAAACTCATGCTGTGGAATACCAGTCCAGTCGCTTATTTTTGCTTTCATAAAATTAAGGCAGTCTGTTCCTTCCAGCTTCTCTGGTATAGCTGAAAATCTCAGGTTTTCCCTATATGCTCTGTCCTCTAATTCTATTTTTTTTGAAACATCTCTTTTTCAGCAGTCTCATACTCAGTCATCCTTTGTTTTATTTCAACTTCTGATTTTTGCAGCTTTATCATCTCATCTGAATATCTGTTTAAAGCTTCTTCCATTTTTTTCCATCATTTTGTTGTTTGTGTTGATATACTCAATCAGTGTTTTGTTCATTTTAACCAGGTCTGTATGCAGCTGTATAATATCTTCCTGTAGATTACTGGAAGTCATGTCTGAAGGTTGCATTGCTTTTTGCTGAACAGCTGTAGAACTCTCCCTAATCAATGTTTCTTCCTCACTATTTGTAGCTGATTCTTTCCAGGTTTTCTGTATTTCTTTATTCCTGGCATCCAGGCAGTGCAGTTACTAGCCAGTTACTCAAATTTACCCATAAACACAAGTCTACTGGCTTTCTCTGCTGGAGTTTCTGCTTTCACACCGGGAGAGCTAGAAACAAGTGGTTACTCAATGTGCAGTCATCTTGGAAGTGAACTGAACATGTGGATCTGATAAAGAAAGGTTTTCAGGATGGTTATTCAGCAGAATACCTATGAAAAAGGAAAAGAGATGTACTTATATTAATTTTAAGAGGAGCTCCAATAGTGATAGAAGATAAAAAATATATAATGGTAGATTTGAAGTACTTAGGGGAAAATGGCAAGGGAGAAGGCTTACACTGGCATGTATTTATATTCCACCAAAAAACTACTATAATAGGTTCATAGGTAGGTACTAGGCTATTAGCCCTAGGGCCTATATAAGCCTAGCCAAAAAGTTAGCCTGGCTTTCGCCACCCAAGAAAATTATTTTCCTTTGCCCCTGTCGAGCAGAGCCACAAAAGTGATCCCTGGGGTGAATTTCCTATTTCCCATCCAATCATCAAGATTTTTCTTGAAAAGTGCTAACTAGGAGCTCTGTTTGACATAGATACGTAGTCTGTTCCAGAGTATGGGAAGTCTCTGGGACAGGAATCTATCCCTCCAGCAAGTTTATTGTGGTGACAAGGTTTAGGCCCCTAGAGCATGTAGCTCAGAGGGATTGGGATTTTTTTTAAGTGGAGCATGTCCAACAGCTCTGGGTTTGACATAGCTTTGTATGTTAGGCAGAGATCGCCTGAGTAGGCGATATGTGACGGAGTAAAGCTGGAGTTTTTTTAGACTGTCTAATTAGGGCATCTGTTTGAGGCCAGTAATCCTCTTTGTGAGGTATTTCTGTGGCCTTTCCAGTTGTTGTAGATGTCTTGTGAGGTACATACCAAAAGGGGCGTTGTACTCTATAATGGGTCTAAAGAGTGATAAGTAGAGGGAAACAATGACCTCTTTTTTTTCTGGATGAGAAACCTTTTGTGATGCGGTGAACCACGTAGAAGGATTTTCTGACCACTGTGGTGATGTGATTATCAAAGGAGAGACTACTGTCCACCTGTGTCCCAAGGTTTCTTATCACACTTTCGGTGTTAAGTAGACTACCACTTATGTGGTAGTTCATGGGTACAGAGTTTTTGCCAAAGGGGATGACAATACACTTTTTGGAATGGAGCGTCAGGCCATGGCTTTGACACCAGGCATCTGTCTCAGTGAGGTCCTTTTGTAGTATGTCCACATCATTAGTAGTTTCGATTATGGCTCCTAGTTGCAGTCATCTGCAAACTTTGTTAGCCAAAGACCTTCTGTGTTAGCCTGTACTTCAGAGAAGTAGATAGCAAACAGGAGAGGATCCAGGACTGAACCCTGTGGTACTCCACTTGTCACTGGTCTGAAGTCGGATTTGGAGTCTGCTACCTTCACAGTGTGGGTTCTGTCCGTGAGCCAGTTGGCAACCAATCTTGTGACATAGGGATTTATATCTAGTTTAGTGAACTTATGTATAATTCCAGAGTAGGGGATGGTGTTGAAAGCCCTGGCGAGATCTAGATAATTTGTGTGAACCACCTTACCCTCATCTATGGCTTTGGTGACTGCTTCAAAGAAGTCAGTCAGGTTTAGGAGACATGATCTGCTTTTTACAAACCCGAATTGTGTAAGGTCCAGAGTTTGGAGATTACCAATGTCAAGTTCCATGATGATACGTTCCATGGCCTTGCAGACCAGGCTCGTCAGGCTAATGGGGTGGCAGTTCCCGGGGTCCGTCATGGCTCCCTCTTTATGGAGTGGGATAACCATCGCGGTGTGCCATGCAGTGGGCACAAAGCCTGAGATGAGGCTATGATTGAACATGGTACTTAGGTAGGATGCCAGTTCATTCTGTAGTTCATGTAGAAAGCAGCCTGGGATATTGTCAGGTCCCATGGATGCTGTATTCTTGGCTTTGGAGAGTGTGCTTTTTACTGTGCAGCCATGATTACAGGAACTTTGCATTCTTCTGGTATAGAGATGGGCCCTCTAGGGGGTGAGAGGGGGGGGTAAAGTTAGCACTGAACCTATCTGCCAGGATGTTGGCAATATCAGTTGGTTCTGTATATTTAGTGTCATTGTGCTGTAACTCAGAGCAGATCTGAGTGTTGCCATTGAGATTCTTGACATAGCTATAGAATGATTTGTGGTTGTCTTTAGAGAGTCAGTGGCAATTATGTTTTCGTAACTAGCTTTGGAGGATGTTATGAGGGATCTCAGCTTCTTACTGAGGTTGACCAGGGAGTTCCTCCAGTCATGGGATTTTACTTTTTTTGCAAAAGTTTCTTTCTTCTGTTGTAGAGTTTGTTTATGGCAGAGGACCACCAGATTGGCTTCCTTTTTTTTTGGAGGATAGCATCTTGGTTGTATTAGGGATAGCATGATCCATGCACTCGTGTAAGTGCTTAAGTGCATTTGTGTAGGATTCAGCAGTTGTACCTCTATTGTCAGTCTGCATGGGAAATTCTCAGAGAAATAATGAGCTTTCAGCAAGGAATATTACTTACAGGTAGGGACTAGAATTTGATTTGCAGCAGTAATGATGTGTCTGGGGGGGGGGGCAGAAAGGAAAATATAACAAAGAAGTGTAGATTTTTGAAGAAATTTGTGAAGATATTTGGCATGGAAGATGTGAATTCAGTACTAGGAGTTCAAAGTGAATTTACATATTGTTCCCCAAGATATAAAAACTGGGCTAGGTTAGATAGAGTTTACATTTCACAGGAGCATGCGCATTTGATTAAAGGTCCCCAGGAATAGATGGAATAGAAGGTCTGATATGCACCCAATTACTATTTCAGATAATGCTCCAATAATAACTAAAGTGAAAACACAGGGTAAGTAAATAAGCATGAGACACTGGTGCTTTCCCACCGGTCTGTTGAAAAGAGAGAAATTTAAGGAATGGGTAGTGGAAATTATTCAGGAGCTATTAGAGAAGATAGAAATTTCTTATGAAAATATAGCTAGTGAGTGGGATAAAATTAAAGGGGAATTCAAAAATAGGGTGTAAATAAAAGAAAGGGAGATTTATGGTTAAGAAGTAACAAGAAGTATTTAGAGGGATTGTCAAATATTAAAGTATTGAAAAATAGGGGAATCTCACAGAACGAAGAAGAGGAGCAACTGCAGAATGTTAAACAGAAAATAAGGGATTATCCTGATAATACATGAGTTTAGAAAGATTGTTGTTGAGCAACTGTTTTTGTTTTATTAATTCTAGAGCACAAACACTTAGCACAATGACTCAAGCAACAGAAAGTACAAAGAGCTGTTGCCAAGCTTAATGAGTCGATAAAAAGGAAAATAGAAGATCATGTAGAGGTATTAGAAATATTTCAGAAATTCTATGAAAGTCTGTATAAAGCAGAGAAATATGGAAATCAAGAAAAGGGACAAATGGAAATGTTTATGAAAGAATTAAATATGCCAAGGTTAGAGGTAGACAAGCCTCAATTATTATCAGTTAGGATAAGGGGAGATGAGATAAAAATAGCGATGTAGGGCTAATCAACTGGAAAGTCCCCAGGAATAGATGGTATTCCTGTAGATGTTTGAAAGCTAGGTGGGGAAAAACTGACAAAAATCTGGAAGGTTTTGTTTAATGGTATTTTAAGAGGAGGAGAAGTACCAACATGCTGGAAGACAGCTGTGGTAGCTGTAATACCTAAAGAGGGTAAAGATCCATCAGATCCAGCTTTGTATGGGCCCATTTCAATACTAAATCATGAATATAAAGTATTTATGTCTAGAATGGCTAGAAGATTGGCAAAAGTGATGCCAAAATTGATAGATATGGATCAATGTGGTTTTGTGAAGGGGAGGCAGACATTCAACACCATTAAAAGAACACTGATGATTCAGAGGGAAGCAGAATGTAAGACAATACCACTGTTGTTGGTGGATCTTGCTGCAGAGAAAACATTTGACAGAATAAGCTGGGTTTATGAGCAGGGTAATGGAAGCATTTACATTCCTCTCTAATAATTTACTGCTTAAACAGAAGAATCAGGCATGGGTGTCCTATTTCCATTTTGTTATTTGCATTATATTTAGAACCACTGGCAAAGAAAATAAGGGACTCAGAAATTCAAGGATATAATTGGTAAGGTACTCAAGAAAAGCTGGCTGTATTTACAGATGGTTATTTTATACCTGATAAAACCAGAAAAGGAGATTACATTGTTGTGGAACATTTTGAGACAGTTTCACATCTTTTTGGGATACTAAAATGGATGAAGCTAAAACAAAGGCAATAGTGGTAAATTATGTACCCACTCACAAATTGGTTCAGCAATATCCATATTTTTGGGGACATGTTGAAATGAAGTCTTTAGGAGTATGGATTAAAATTATTCTAGTGTGGCAGCTAAGGGTATATGGGAAGAGACTAAAGAAAAGATCATACAAAAACTGAGAAATTGGAAGCTCTGTTATAGAGATATGGATAGTAAAATAAAAGCAATCAATATGTATTTAGTTCCTTTAATCTTATACACAGGTTAGGCATATTGTTATCAACCAGAGGAGAAGTTGTGGATAGCAATTAATAAAGAGCTGCAGGATTTTATCTGGGAGGGGAAGACAGCAAGAGTCAAGTGCGTTACAATGATTCTTCCAATAGAACAAGGCGGATTGGGATTACCCAATTTGAAGGGGTATTTCAGAGCAACACAGTTACAGAAACCTACAATTCAAAGCAAAAGTGATGATGATCAGACAGAGAGGAAGCTCAAGAAACATGGAGAGACTGGGATTTTGGATGCAGCCCTTTAAGAAAAAAAGAGAATAATCATAAGGAATATTATATTCATAAAGTAGCAGAAAGTATTTTAAGAACTAAGCCAATATGAGAAAGGAGAATCTGCTGAAAGGGATGACTGCAATGAAGGATGTAGGCAGTAGGAAAGGAGAATCTGCTGAAAGGGATGACTGCAATGAAGGATGTAGGCAGTAGGCAAGACGGGGTTTGAATTTATTAGAAAAAAATGGCAAAGGAACCAAAGTATTGGGAGCAAATAACTAGAGAGGGAAAGTTAGTAGAATGGGAAGATGCCAAGAATTTATTGGACTGCAAGTTAAAGATTGCCTTCCCTATCAAGGATTGATATCAGAGTATAGGCAAAGAGAAAGAAATAGGGGGTCCTAAATGAAAGACCAGCACGGATAGAGTTTTTAGTAGACTCTAAAACAGAAGCAATTAAAAAGAAATACTTAGTACAGTAATATAGAATACTGCATGATACCTATAAGAATCAAGCAAAGGAGGTTAGAAAGAACTGAGAAGAGACATTGGATAAGCAATTCACAAAGAGGCAATGGGGGGATATAGGCTGTCTTCCAAATATGCTACAAAATCTAGAAGATTTAGGATTTTTGCTTGGAAATGTTTACATAGATATTTTTATATCCCAAGTAGACTTCAGAGAATTTTTCCTCAGGTAGACAGCAAATGTTGGAGGTGTGATGGGGAAGAAAGAGATAACTGGGAATATATTATCTGGGAGTGTAATGAGTTAGACCACCTTAAAAATTCCCTGCAGACAACTGTATCAGAGATACTGGGTGAGCAAATTGGTGTAACTAGGAAAATGATTTTTCTGAGCTATGATACAGAATATACAGATACAGAATACGAATTGCCTAGACATACTAAAGCTTTGCTGAGTCAAATTATGGTGGCTTTCAAAAAAAGCAATTACTAGAAAATGGAAATCAAAGTCTAAATCAACTGTACTAGGAGTAGTTAATATAATAACATTGATAAAACAACTAGAATTGGGATCTTTAGAAAAGGATAGGAGGAAATTACATAGGAAAATGGAAATTATGGGAACAATACATGCAGGGGAGGAATGAGGTTTAGGATTTGAATGATCTATGTAATGTTAGACTGATATTGCATAGATTATAAGTGATGTATAATGTTTGCAACTAAAATTATGTCAATATCATTTGTTTTCATTTATATAAATATATGATTATTAAATTATCACTTATGACATAGGTAAAGATGTTTCTTGTTTAAAAAAAATAATCAGGACCCTCTAAAGGCCCAGATGCCTCTTGTTTTGTAATATTTTTGTGAGTTATTATTCATGGGCTTCTCTTGCTTTTCGATCAAGATTCCTCTTTCAGCCATTTCTGCTTCTCTGCCCTTAGATCCCACCCACCCTTTCTACCTGTCCTCAATTCAAGCAGTTTTTGAAATGGGTTATACACATCCACCCACACAAGAAAACATGTGGTTGCTCTTTGGGGTTTAAACTTTGTACTTAAAAAAAAAACTAATACTTCCATTTGAACCAGTTCATAAGGCTGATATGGGGTTCTTATAGGTAAACTCCTCCCTCAGGTTGCTTCTCTCCCACCTACCTTTTTTAAGCTTTACTTCTCACATAGTTTATAGAGTAATTTGTCTCTGTCTGCTGCATGACATACCAGACAGAAAAATATGTAGTTTATCATGTCAGGTACTGCTGTCAGTCTTTGGTGGGAAATTAGTGCTGCTTAAGAGCACAGCAGCTGCTATAAAAAAGACGGAAAGCTGTAGAACTGTTTACCACTGCCTTTACTTCAGAGATGAGGAGAACTTAACACTCCACTTACATAGTAACCAAAGCAATTAGATCAGTCAGGGGTTTCAAAGCAGTTGTCACCTCTTCTGACAAATTTACATAAGCAGCATCACAGTATTAAAATTCTAAGCTGTAAATGTTGGTCATTTATAATAGTTCATATATTAAGGTAATTTAAATGTAGTATCAAAGATTTCTGTGACATTTAGAGAAAGGTCAGAAAATATTTCTTGTAAAGTATCAACAGATTTACCATTTCAAACCCCCCCCCCCCTGACAGAACTGCCCAAATCAAGACTGCTCCACAGAAAGAGAGACAGGTGGGCAACCCTATCAACTAGATGCACTGATAATGTTTATAAAAAAGGTCTTTTATGATTTTTTTGTGATATCCTTCCAGAAGGGGATGCATATCTGGTACACATATCCATGATAAGAGACTCCTGCTGACTTTGAGTCAGTCCTTACAGCAATAGAGTACATGAGCATTTTCTAGTCCACAAAGGAAACATGACCATTGATGGCAACCGTGATATACAGATGAATTTACTTTAACACAAATTTGCTATGTGCCCTTGCATTAAAAATATTTAAAAAAAGAAAATCAGAAGTACTTTAACTATGTACAATGCATGTGCCTGTCTTTGTGTGCTTGTATGTGTGTGTGTGTGTGTATATATATATATATATATATATATATATATATATATATATATACACACATACACACACACACACGTGTATATATGAATTTATATGCATGTGCATATATGAAATATGTGTAGCACATATCTTACATGAATGTACAGAAACATATGTGTGCGTGTGTGTGTGTGTATGATAGAGAAATAAATTATATGTCTGTGTGTGTACTTCATGTCCTTTGATTAAAACAAATCAAAATGGAAATTTTGTGTAATTGCGTGCATGTATGCACACACACACACACACACACACACACACACACACACATATAAAATGTACTTATGTAGCATGTATAATACTACATATGGGATGCATTACAATGTGAATACATCTACAGAGAAATATGAAATAGATATTCTTGTAAGTAGACACAAATGCATTGACATATAGATGTGCATGTATCTGTGTATGTATGTATGTAAACATAAATAACACATATGTACAAGTGCACACAAACATATACACACACAGAAGGGGAGTATGTATGCGTGTGTGTAATATATCATTATTATCTTCATCCACTTTCTTTTTCCTATTTTCTACATGTCTCAAATCCTTTTCACCAGACTGTCTTCTGCTTTCCTGCACATGTGCAAGAACTGCCATAATCTGTTCTCTTTGATCTTGTCTGCAGTTAGAGTTACTTGAGCATCTGATATGACATCCACATTTCTTCTTTTGTCACAAAGTGTACATACCACCACCCATTTCAGGCCATTCATCTCCATCACCTCTAGCTTCCTCAGCTGATCTGCCTTCTCGGCCCAGATCTGCGTACCACACAGCAGTACTTGTCACACCACCGTTTTGTACACCTTACTTTTCAACTTTAGGATTCTTCTGTCATGTACTACCCCTGACACTCTGTGCCAGTTGACTGCAGCCCTTTTGATTCTAGTTTTGACCTCCTCATTGAGGCTTCCCTTCTCCATAACCATCCCTCCAAGATACCGGACTGTTAACATGTTTTCCTATTTTCCATTCCATCTAAATGCTCAGCTTCTTTGATTTTCCCCATTTGCTGCCATTGCAACCATGTTATCTGTACTCAGTTTTATTCATAGGCTTTTACTTTTGCACTCCATTCCATTGTAATTTGCCAAGGTTCTTGTTCAGAGTCAGGCTATAATGCCACATTATCGGCATACAGCAGTTTTGTTGCTCTGTCCCCTCCGACCAGTTTGCTAATGTAGTCCATCACCAGTATGAACAGGAGTGGGTTCAGAAAACCCTGATGCATACTCACTTCCTTCTCCTTCTGGGAAACCCTCTGTGAATCCAAACACTATTTAGTCTTGTCAAATCAGGTCCTTGTATACAGCCTGCACTAATTCTACCAATGTTTCTTGGACTACAAACCATTTCAGCACTGCCCAAATGATATTTTGGGACTTTTGTCTTATGCTTTCTCAAAGTCAAGGAATGCCCAGTTGGACTTTCTTTCTCAGCTCTAGCCTCTACTCAACTCTCTCACTGTAAACATCTGGTCAGTTGTACTACATCCAGATCTGAATCCTAACTGCACATCTCCCATCTCACTTTCTACTAGTATGCATATTTGTTTATCAGTCACCCTCTCCAGAGATTTTCATGCAACATAATAGGAGTTTGACACCTCTGTACTGCCCACAGTTGTGAATGTCCCATTTGTTCATGTACACTGATACGAGAATGCTCATTGTTTCTCTTCTTTCATTGTAGGCTGTGTCTGAGGCAGTATAGCTAAAGTAGGGTTTTCTTCATTCAGCACTTACAGGAAATACTCCTTCCATCTGCTTTTGATGTCCTGTGGACTGGTGAGTAGGTTCTGGCTAGCATCTCTTACGAAGGATGTCTGATGATTTTCTTCTTTATCTTTGCTTCGCAACCTGATTCACTTTCCAGAAGTTGGTAAAGTGTCTCTGATGACTTTTTCTTTGCTATTACAACTACTCTTTTATAGTTATCCTGTATTTTTTTGTTCCTTCTTAGCCTGGTCCATCTTTTCTACCACATTTTCCTGCACTACTTCTTTTGAGGACTTCATAGATTTCTGCATTCCACCACAAGCTTTCCTTATGTAACTTATTTCTGCACCTGGCTTGGCTGCATATCTGTTCAGTAATCCGCACATATGCTGCTTTGTGTACTGCTATTCTTCAACTCTAGTGCTATTCTTCAAGTCTACTTATTCCCTCTTCTTCCTGAGGTGCTAGAGCCCCAAGTATTTCCTTGAACTCTTGTGTTTTCTCTCCAGTCAGCTTTCATAGGTTCATAGGTAGATACTAGGCTATCTGCCATACGGCATTTATAAGCCTAGCCAGAGTGTATTTGGCGTCTGCCTCCCTATTAGATTAGCCTACTGTGCCTCTGTAAAGTAGGTCACAGAAGGTACCCTTTAAGATTAGTTTACTGTGCCTCTGTCTAGCAGGGACACAGAAGAGATCCCAGGGGTGAATTTGCGATTTCCCATCCACGCATAAAATACACATCTTCAATCTGTTAAGCTCTTGCCAGTGGTGAGAATCAAACCCTGCACATTGTGCTTGAAAGGCATACACCTTAACCACTGTGCCATTTCATAATGGCTAGATTACATGACACTTTGAAATATGTGCTGCCATGTGCTAGTATTTGATGCCATTTTAAGCTGTCCATATACTGCACAACATAGGTTGTGCTGTTATTTTCATGGCATGGACAATAGTTTCTGTACTGGTGTCTAATACACAAAAAGAAGTTATGTCTTACCATAACGTTCCATCTGTGTTGTAGATCTTTGTTCATTCATTCCCATTAGGACTTCGGTTCCATCCTCGGAACCGATACGGACGTTTCCAAGCTCGGCCTAGTGAAAAACTCTCAGCTAAGACCTACCCACAATGCCCCTCTCTTAGTTACTCTAGATCAAGTTTGCCCACCCCTATAATAATAGAGGAAGTAATAGAAAAACAGTAGAAGGCTCTGTCTAAGCAAATAACCTAACCAGGAGTTTTTACAGTCCACCAGGAGTCCAGGCAGGAGGAAGGAGGGCGGGAAGTAATGAATGAACAAAGATCTACAACACAGATGGAACGTTATGGTAAGACATAATTTCTTTATCTGATGTAAATCTTTGTTTATTCATTACCATTAGGATTGAGTCTCCACCTACTTGAGTCCTGGGTGGCTAAGAAAGCATATTTCTGAACACAATAGAACCAAAATATGCTCGCCCCCTGGAGGCCAAATCCAATTTGTAATGGGATATAAATGTATGAGGTCTTGCCCAAGTGGCTGCTGTGCAGATATCATCCATAGAGGCTCTGGAATGAAACACTACAGAAGTAGCTATATAGATGGTAGAGTGAGCCTTTATTCTGGAAGGTAAGGATAGCTTATTCTGTTGGTAGATAAAGGTAATGACATTTCTAAGCCAGGAGGATAAAGTCATTTTGGAAACAGGTTTACCCAATCTGGGTCCTGCAAAGGCCACAAACAATTGATCCATCTTCCTGAAAGATTTAGTCCTGTCCAAATAACAACAAAGCTGCTGATGCACATCAAGGGTGTGCAAAAGGTACTCCCCTCAATTAAAATGCTGAGGGAGGAAAACTGGCAGGTTACTAGATTGGTTAATGGAAAATCCAGAAATGACCTTGGACAAGAAAGAAGGGTCAGTACGAAGGGATACCCTATCTGTGTGGAAGACCAAGTAAGGTCTCTTGACACTCAAGGCCTGCAGCTCAGATGCTCTTCTCGCTGAGCTAAGTGCCACTAGAAGTAAGGTTTTCCATGACAAAAACTTTAAATCACATGAATCAAAGGGCTCAAAAGGAGGATCTGTGAGAGACTGAAGCACCAAAGTCAAGTCCCAGGGTTCTAAGGGAGGCTTGACCAGAGGTTTAACATGTAACACTCCTTTCAAAAATGTCTTGCATAGGCGGTGTGACATAATCTAAGAATTATCAAATCCATTATGAAAACTGGCGATAGCTACTATATGTAAAGTCATCACTGATGCTGAGGCTCCTGCATGTAAAAGAGTCATCATGCATTGAAGGATCTT
This sequence comes from Protopterus annectens, assembly GCF_019279795.1. NCBI lineage: Eukaryota > Metazoa > Chordata > Ceratodontiformes > Protopteridae > Protopterus > Protopterus annectens. Next base: position 170,287,045 of record NC_056726.1, read on the forward strand.
TTTAATAGACATAGAGAAGGGATCTATGTTCTGATCTTTGGCCCAAACAGAAAACTTAGTCCATTTACTAGAATAAACTTTCCTGGTGGAAGATTTGTGTGAAGCCAGAAGAATTTCAGGGACAGGAGATGGGATGTCAGGCAGCCTGGCAATCATTGGAAGTGGAGGAACCAAGCTGTGAGCTTGAGACTGTGGCAATTCGATGAATCAGTCCCTGAGGATGAAATAACAGGTCTTGGGAATGATCCAGGATCCACGGGCTGTGAACCAAATGAGGCCATAGAAACGGGAACCAGACTTGACAGGGCCAACAGGGGGCAATGAGGATCACTTTGCTTCTCAACCTCTGAGCTTTCTGGAGAAATTTTGGAATGAAGGGAAATGGGAGGAAAGGCATACAGAAGACCCAGAGGCCAACTGTGCATTAGAGCATCCCTTGGGGGTTCCCCCTGTGGGGGGATCAGGGCAAAGTAACTTCTGTATTTCTTGTTTAGGGGGAAGCAAACAGACTGCTGCAAGGTTTGCCCCAGCATCAGAAGATCCAATCTGCTGTTACCTGGTTGAGGGACCACTCGTGAGACATCAGGATGTTCCTGCTCAGATTGTCCGCAATAAGGCTGGAACTCCCGCGAATGTGCGTTGCTATAAGAAAGCGGTTGGAAACTATCGCCCAGTGCTAAATCCTCATGGCTTCCTGACACAGGGAGTAAGACCTGGTTCTGCCTTGCTTGTTGATATAGCAGACAACTAACATGTTGTCTGACTGAATTGCAATGGTCCCAGAAGGTAGGGATGCATGGAACGCCTGCAACGCTAAGAGAACTGCCCTCAGTTCCAGGACATTTATGTGCAAATTGGCCTCCATGGGGGACCAGGTGCCTTGGACCATCTTTCCCTGGAAATGCCTCCCCCACCCTAACAGGGAAGCGTCTGTGGTCACCATGGCCATGGGCTGGGGAAGATAGAATGGTCGACAGCAAAGATTCGTTCGTGGCTTCATCCACCATAGCATTTCTTCCTTGCAATGGTTTGTAAGAAGTATCATATGGTCGAGTGGGTGAGTTAAAAATGACCATTGTGTGGAAAGCAGCCACTGCAGGATTCTCATGTGCAGCCTCACCAGTGGTACTAACATAAAGGCAGCTGCCATGGAGCCTAACAGTTGCAGTACAAGATGTGCCGGTACATAGGTCTGAGGAACAAGGTCTTGGATTTGGTGTCTTATTTTCGAAAGCCTGTGAGGGGGGGAAGAGAAGCTTGACAGGATGTTGTGTCGAAGACTGCCCAAATAAATTCCAGTGTCTTTGTTGGGGACATTTGAGATTTGTCTTTGTTGACTGTAATCCCCAATTGGAGAGCAAGACCTTCGGTGCAAGATAGGCTGCGGACTATGAGATTTCTGGTTGGAGGGGTAAGGAGCCAATCGTCTAGATACGGAAACACATGGAATCCTTGCCATCAAAGATGAGCTACCACAACTGCCATACATTTAATGAACACTTGGGGGGCTGTCGAGAGTCTGAATGGCAGTGCCCTGAACTGGTAGTGATTGGCTCCCTGACGGAAGAGGAGAAACCTCTGGGAGCAGTGATCCATCTTTATGTGGTAATACGTGTCCTGGAGGTCTATAGATCACATCCAGTTGTCCCTCCCAAAGAAGGGAAGAATGGACTGTACCATGACCATCAGGAATTTTTGAGGTTTGATAAATTTGTTCAATAGGCTGAGAACTAGGATTGATGTCCAGTCTCCTGTCTTTTTTTGGCACTAAAAAGAACCTCGAGTAAAACCCAGATCCTTTCTGGTCTGGTGGGACTGGTTGGATGACACTTTCTTAGCAGCTTTTCTATTTCTAAGGCTGCTAATTCCCTCTGATTGGGTGGTACATCGAGGATTCATTTGACGGGTCTGAGAGTGAAAGCGAATGGTATTTGGTAGCCTCTGGATATTATTCTCTGCACCCAAACATCGGTAGTAATAGGTTGCCAGGCTGGTAGGTGCAGAGAAAAATGACCCCCAACTGCTTCCAGAGGAAAGCAATTGGGATGCTGCTCAGGAGCGCTGGTAGGTTCTGCCAGAGAAAAGTTCTAGCACCCTGGTTACACAGACCCCCTCTACCCTGAAAGGGGCCTCTTCCAAATGAGTTGCCCCCTCTGCCCCAGGGGGATTGCTCACCACGAGTGTCAAGAAAAGATCCTTGAGATTTCTTGAACCATATTTTTCCTCCCTTCTGGTTCCTGGAGTAGGACGTCTGGGGGATGGAAAAGCATATGCCCACAGCAGACAAGGTCTTTCCATCTTTCTCACTTCGTGCAAGTGTCTCGTACTTCGGGTCCAAAAAGTGCAGATTCGTCGACAGGTGCATTGACAAAGGAAGATTTAAAGGGTTCTGCGAAGTCACACAACCGCACCCAAGCATTACATCTCATGACAATGCCTGATGCGGCAGCTCGAACTGCCCCCTCGGTGGTGTGAGATATCAAATGCATCGAGGAGTTTGAGCTGGATTCAAGAGTAGCTACCTGTGAGGGGACAGTGTCACGCACCTAATCAGGCAGTACCCCCACCAAAGAGGGAGACATTTCGGAAATTAGGTCTCTTTGGAGGCGAGTGAAGTGTGCCAGATAGTTCAGAGACCGAATGGCGAAGGTTGCTGAAGCATAGGTCCACTTCCCTAGTCTGTCCATGGTCCGAGACTCCCTGTTTGGAGGATGGACAGTGGAACTATCTTCTGACAGTTCCCTCTTGGTGGCCGTCGCCACGACCATGGAATCAACTGTCAACTGCTTGGACCACTGGGGCTGGTCTTCAGGTGTAGATAAAATTTTGTCTGGCCTCTGGGGGACAGGTTCTACATTGTCCAGGGCCTTCCAGGCACGATACACAACAAGGTCATCTGCCAGTGGGGTCACCCAGGAAGTAGATGGCCGGGCACGGAAGGTCTGCAAAAACACCGATTCCTCAGAAGAAGGGTTAGAGGACTTCCAGTCTCCCTGCTGCTTGAGGATTTCGAGAATTTCTCTGAATGAGATGTCGTCTGGGGAAGACCGTGGGGACACTTCCCTCTCATTAGAATCAGTGTCTACGGTGATACATTCCTCTGGGGAATCAAGATGCTTCCTCTTGCACTGTTTCTTCTGGGGTGGCTCCCCAGTGGGATCCTCTGAGAAGGACTCTGGAGAAGGGGTTCCCTTCAAAGGGGAGGGGGGTCTTGTGACTATGTGCCCAGGATCCTGAAACAGGGGTTGGGCCAGCTACATACTGGGCGGGGGGGTTCTGATGCTGATGTAATTGGTGCTGACTGCGAGCCTGCGGAGGCAAGGACCCTCTCCATCACCTGGAAAGCAGGCCCACGCGAGAAGGGATGGGAGCCCGCAACTGAAAAGGACAACCTTGGAACCTGGGTCACACCCCACTCTGAGGAGCTCCGAGAGGACTGGAAGCCATCGGAGCCATGGACATAGATGGCGCCAGCGAGAAAATAGGTGCCGGGGTAGGTACCAAGGTACAGATAGTAAAAGTACTGCTTCGAGAGAGCATCAGCTCTGCAGCAAGGGTGGTCGGTGCTGACAGGGAAAGAACTGCTGTCGAAGCCGAGACAGTATGCACCGGGGTGGACATTGGTACCAAGATCTCTGGGACCTCGATAGAGACCAGAGGAGGATAAACAGGGGAAGATGTAGAAAAAGATTCCGAACCAAGAGGGACAGTCTAGCTGGAATGGGCAATCCCCTAGCTGCCAGAAGCTGGTCCACAACCAGCACTAGGTCTAATTCAGAAAAACTCCTGGTGGATCTAAAAGAGGCTGCTGAAGGAGAATCAGAAAGGTGCTAAACCTCTGCCCAAAAAAGGGTCGTAAGTTGGAGAGCATCTTGTCCTTGGCAGATATTCGACTTTAGGAGTCAATGGAGCCAAAGAAGCTATCCGCACCATGGCCGGTGATGGTGCCGAAGCAGGTAGTCATAGGAGCCAATGTCGGATCCAAGGACAGCACCAAAGTCAGTGGTGCCAAGGTTGGAACCGAAATAGGGGTGAATATCATATACGGCACTGAGGGAGATGATACAGAGCCTGCTGCCGAAGAGGTCTGTGCCGAGGGTGCTGGAAAAGCATGTAGCTGAAGCGGTTCTGTAACTGATGGAGATGCAGGAACCGAGTGACTCCATTTTTCCTTATGTTTTTTGGTCTTTGGAGGGGGGGTGAGACCTCCAACCCAGATAGTGCCTCCAAAAAACGTGTCTTAATCAAACCTTTTAAAATAAGCTTATTTTTACATTCTACTAGTGTACGATTACTAAAACTAGCACAAATGTCACAGTCAGCTTTAATATGGTCCACGCCCAAACAGTAGACACGAGCGTGTCCATCTGAGTTGGGCATCTTACGCCCACACTTGTCACATGTTTAAACCCCAACTTAGCTTTGTCTGACATAGTAAGGTAACAAGGCTATCCTAATATAAAAAACAAAAGAAGGGAGAGAGAAAAAGGGAGAGAATACCAACGATGGTATTTAAAAAATACCACAAGTGGTAAGGAAGGTCCTACCAAAGGCAGGAGAGAGGGACAGTACCAAGAATGGTAGAAATTTGATTACTAAGGTAAAGGGTAGGGAATAGAAGTAGGTTATAGGCGACAGTGAGGAAAAAGTTAAGTTGACTAAAATATAAGAAGTTTTGAGGAGAAACTATATTAAAAATCACAATTTTCCACTTAGCTTTGAGAGAGATGGCTAGCACGTCTGATGAGGAACGCGGCAAACAAGATCTGGAGTAAGTAGAAGAGGGGCATTATGGGTAGGTCTTAGCTGAGAGTTTTTGGCTGGCGCGAGCTTGGAAACGGCCGTATCGGTTCCGAGAACAGAACTGAAGTCCTAATGGTAATGAATAAACAAAGATTTACAACATCAGATTTAATGTTAACTATGAGCATTGGTATGTACCAGCAATAGCAGGTTTTCTTGTGCTAATCAGTACTGTGGTGTATATATGTAAGGAGGGTATATTGTCCGTCTCTTTCATTATCCCTGTCACTGGTGGTTCTGCAGCAAGTGCATTTATTACTTGCTATTCTCTTTGCTATTGTAACCTGGGGTGACTGAAAAGGGTCCAGGGACCAGTTGACTTTCCTGGTTAACAAAGTATAAATAAATAAATAAATAAATAAATAAATACACAAAAGAAAAAAGGAAGTGAATAATGCAGAAATAATCATGGAACTTGTAAAGCACTTTTCAATTCTATATCACTCATGAGAAAAAAAAACTTCCCTCTGAAGGCATTGGGAAGTAGCAGATGGATTTACTCTGGAGTTCTTTCCATTATACAGAAAGGATCATTTACTGCAATGAGAATTTTTATGCCTCCGGATGAGAATGTGAAGGAGGGTATGTCAATTCCTGTACAATTACAAAAAAAACCCTTTAAAAAAGCCTGGTATTAACATACTTCCTTTTGCAAGAAGTAGCTAACAGCTATTTATAGCACAGAACAAACTCTGACAGACACACAAATGAGGCTCATTCAAAGAAACATAGAAGCAGCTCTGTTACAGAAGGTGTGTTAGATAACAGTGCTTCACACTCCTATTCATTCTATCTTAATTGCATGATAAAACACCATAACTTTCTTAAGTCTAGCATGACTCATAGAAAGAGGACTTGAAATGTATTCTGAGAAGAAGGAATGAAAGCAAAAAACGAGATCATGTTATCAAGGCAGGCCCTTTGGCCACCATTTTGTGTGAAACATTAAAAATTCAAAAAAAAAGCACTTGGAATGATTTTGGGACATTAAAATAGCTAAAAAAAAACACATATTTTGAGTTCCAAGGTGGAGTTTTCCTTTAACTGAAAACTATGCTGCTCATTGCGCTGAAATCTGAAAGAGGAGTATCTAAGTTACAAGCTCTTACTGTAAAAGTCAGCCCTACCTCATTTTCCACAAGGGTAGGTCTTAGAGAACTAATCCTTTTATGCTTAAACTGGTTCAGACCCTACCTTGAGTCAATCTATTGATCTCTCTACATTCTTTCCACAACCTAAAACAAGACAGAAAGAATATTAAATAATTTGGATGGTGGATGTCCACAGGCAGCACAGATACTACTTGGACAGAATAAAATGCTTTAGGAAGGCGGATCAGCTATTCGTTTTCAATGAAAGTAAGAGGAAAGAACAACCATTGTGAATGCAGATTGATTTCTAAATGGCTGTCTCACATCATTTCTTTCTGCTAGTCTCAACATATCAAGTCACTTCCAAGCAGGACCAGGACACATTACCAGGCTTTGGCTTCTTTTGTATCATTTAGGAAAGAGGGAGACTCTAGAAATCTTCTAGAGGCAGCTATGTAATCCTCTCTACATACTTCCACAAAGCATTATAAACTGGATTCCTTTTCCAAGTCCAGAAAAGGTTTTGCTAGGACCATTCTTTAGGGTTTCTTAGATTCTTAAATTCCTTCCTCCTTCCTACATAATCCTAAATTTTGGTATCTACCCATGCAGCTTAGGCTAGTGCAACAGTGATCTAATGTTGAATGTAGTGCAGTTCTGTAGGTAAACTTACCTTAACAGTATATGTTCTAATACATCACTGTTGCAGTAATCATCCCCTTCCTCCAACGCCCTTCTTCTGTTTTAGGTGTATAGCCAGGGTGTGGATTTATATACTCATTCTCTCTCTTATATATATATATATATATATATATGGATTCACTTCATAACATTGAAATATCAAAATACTGAAACTCAAAATACTGAAACCAAAATACTGAAAGCTCAAAATACTGAATACTCAAAATACTGAAACTCAAAATACTGAAACTCAAAATACTGAAAACACATTATGTAAACTCAGCAATCAACATAATCATAACAATTTCTACCAAATATATATGCTTTCACCCCTGCTAATTAAATATATCAACCCAAGATTGCACATAGTGTAGTTAAGTGCAATCTTGGAGTAGATATATAATTAGCAGGGTGTGCAGGGCTTGCCCCTGCATATATTTGGTAGAAATTGTTATGATTTATGTTGTTTAAGGTGAGTTTACGCATAATATGTGTTTTCAGTATTTTGAGTTTCAGTATTTTGAGTATTCAGTATTTTGAGCTTTCAGTATTTTGGTCTTCAGTATTATGAAGTTTTGTCATTTTCAGTATTTTGAAGTTTCAGTGTTATGAAGTGAATCCATATATATATATATATATATATATATATATATATATGTATGTATATGTATACACACACATTATATATACACACGCGCATATATATATATAATATATATACATATATATATACATATATACATACATACACACACACACACACACACACAGAATGTATTTTCCATATCATTACAGCCAAATGATGCCTCCCAGGTGCTTCTGCAGTTGCATCCTACTGACACCTCTAGGCATCAAATATTGTTGATAATATTTGCATTATTAATTACAAAACCAATGCTGCATACAAAGCAGTGAACAATTTCATCTTAAAGTTTACATGACGTTAAGCACAACTGCATTGATATTTAATCTCTGTCTAGTGCAGGTAAAGAAACATAAATATTGTGTAAATAATAATTTATATTTCATAAATTTCATATTTACCTAAATACCTTGGCAACCAAGTAGCACAGACAGAACTGCTTGGGCTAATATGAAAGCCCTCAGCTGAAAGTGCAAAATGTTGCTGACAGTATGTGTATAAATTGAGTTATTACTGAGATATTCTAAGTTGTTTACAAAATATTACACGTACTACTGATTTTATTCATTGTAACTTATAAAATCCAGTTTAAAACATAAAACCTAAATAAATACCATTATAAAAAAAATTGTGCTGAAGAGTTTGCCATTTACACTTCTTTAGTAACCCCTGTTGTTTGAGAGTTGTGAACATTTGTTTAAAATGTGAGAACAGAATTTGATTCTATAAAAAACTTAGGCTCTGCCCTTTGGAAGTTACAGTGCAAACTTCCAGAGCACCATTGGAGGGAACAAGTTAGTGTTTTGCTTCCTAGCAATTACCTTTCAGAGCTCTAGCATCCTGAAGCTTTCAGCACACTAACCACTGATTTTCTGTGGTTCACACTGAATCCCTCCTTGATTAAGGTGTGTGGGAGAAGCCCTGTAGCTTTGAAAGCTGGCTGCTGCTCATATTCTTAGTAGGATACAATTCGTACAGCTCAGGCTACTGAAACAGGGGACTTCCAAGATGGCTGCAAGTTGAGTAATAGCTTAATTCAAACTCACCCAATGTAAAAACAGAAACTCAGTAAAGAAAGCCAGTGAACATATATTTCTGGATGAATTTCAGTAATTGGCTGGTAAGTGCACTGCCTGGATGCCAGGAAAAAAGAAATACAGAGGACCCAAAATAAAATCAGATGCAAAAGATGAGGTAAAAACACTGACTGGGAAGAGTACTGCAGCTGTTCAACAAAAAGCAGTGCAAGTTTCAGATACGACTTCCAGTGATCTAAAAGAAAATATAAGACAACTGCACACAGGTCTGATTAAAATAAACAAAACACTGATAGCGTATATCAACTCAAATAACAAAAGGCTGGGAAAAATGGAAGAATCTTTAAAAAGATATTCAGATGAGGTGATAAAACTGCAAAAATCAGAGGTCAAAATGAAGAAAATGCTGGCTGAATACGAGACTGCTCAAGAGGAGATACTTCAAAAAAAATAGTTAGAAGACAGAGCATGTAGGGAAAACCTGATATTTTCTGCTATACCAGGGAAGCTGGAAGGAATAAACTACTGATTTTATGAAAGCACAGATAAGCAACTGGACTGGTATTCCACAGCATGAGCTGTTAATTAAAAGGGCACATTGTGTGTATGCTCTAAACCTGGATATGAGAAAGCAACCTAGACCTTTAATAATCAAGATGCAATCCTACCAGCAGAATGAGTTGATTCTGACAAACCATGGCAGAAGGACAAACTACTAAAAGTGGGAGACAGCAGAGTGTTTGTAGAGAATGATTACTAACTGTACACCAGGCAGAAGAGGAGTATATTTATCACACTATTCAGTGAATGTCAAGAAGCAAGCATGAGATTCAAACTCCTGTACCCAGCTATCTTCAAAATATTATTTCCTGGAGTGACAAAATCATTTTTGATGCAGTACATACTAAGGAGAAAATACAAAAGTTTGTCCAACAAAAATGAGGTGTGAAATAGGAGATTCTCCTTCTTGTACTTCTGGTAATAAAGACCATGGAGAGCTTGTCTAGTGATGCCTTTTCCAATGTTTCAATGGAAATGCTTGGGAGAAGGAAAAAAAACACAAGAGTTCACTACAAGAATCAACAGCACATTGGAAATGAAGCAGAGTCAGGATTTGGGAGATTGAGATGAACAGGAATAAAACCAAACTTGGAAATTGACAAATGTGGGATTACAAAACAATAATTATATTTGTGAACCATGACAGAACAAGAAAATCTGGAAATATTTGACTTTTTTGACTTTGTTAAACCTGTAGGGGACTCTAACGCATATGCCCTACTTCATGTCATTAATGTTCGGAAAAATACTTGGAGGGGAAGAGGAAGGAGAAATGTTATAAGGTAACGTTTTCTCACTTATTCTCTCTTTCTCCTTGTTCAGTTTTAAGAAATGCAGGCATTGCAATGTAAAAACAGAAGAAAAGTCTTGTCAAAAGAGCATGACAAATTGATACTTTTTTCTCATTCTTGCTCAGCAGAATGACTGGATTAAATCCCTTAGCTTGATCTAGTAACAAATTTTAACAGAAAACAAATAAATGAAAAAGAACACTAAATATTATAAAGCTTTTTCTAGCAAATACAGGTATGCTTAGTAGCAATTATGTACCTGGTCCTCATGTTTCCATGGAGACAATATGATAAAGAGAAATGGCTCAGAGATGTTTTCTGAAAGCATTCAAGTGTTTTCCCAGCTGGGAGAGCTATAAAGATAAGAGAAAACCAGACAGCATGTTTTAGGATCAATAACCTTTATTTCAAGTTAACCCAAGTTTGTGAGTCTGACTGTCAGTTTGGGACACATGTTCTTATTAGAAGGGCAAAACTTTAACATTTGAAGATGTACATAGATTTGTGCGTTAGCATTAAGTCAATAGGTTTTAGGGAGTATTTGGGGTGTGTTTGTTTTTCTGTTTGAGTGCTTTCACTAAAATAAAAGTTTTTGTAAGATGTGGTATAGGCTCAAATGGATGTGACAAGAAACAACTGTATAAAAGAGCAGGCTGCCAAACATTGTATGCATGTAACACAAAAGTTGGAATTAGACACCTAACAAAAAAAGCTGTTACAAATAAAAGGTGGTAATAGTAGCTTTTTAACACACTGATGCTTTCTATAGTGTCTTTAAATAACAACGGTTTCACAGATAAATACAAAAAAAAAAAAGACTAATGAACTATATTAAAAACTGTAGAGTGCAAATAGCTATGCTACAGGAGACGCACTTGGAAAGAAATGAACATGTGAATTTGATAAGAAGAAGTTTCCAGGGTGGTTATTCAGTGGAATGCCTGGAACAAAGGAAAACAGGACTACTTATATTATTTGCAAGAGAAGTTCCAATAGTGATAGAAGAGGATAAAAAATAGTATAATGGTAGAATTGTAGTATTAGTTCCAATAGTGATAGAAGAGGATAAAAAATAGTATAATGGTAGAATTGTAGTATTAAGGGTCTACTGGCAAGGGAGGAGGATTACAGTGGCATGTATTTATATTCCATCCAAAATTGCTATAATGGAGCTTAAGAAAATTCTGGGAGAAATAATTAGCTTTCAGCAAGGAACATTACTTACTGGTGGGAACTGGAATTTGATTTTTCAGCAGTGAACGTGTGTCTGGAGGGCCCAGAAGGGAACATTTAACAAAGGATGGTATATTTTTTTAAGAAATTTAAGAAAATATTTGGCATGGAAGATGTTAATTCAGTATTAGGATTTCGGACTAAACTTACATATTATTCCTCAAAATATAAAAACTGGGCTAGGCTAGACAGAATTTACATTTCACAGGAATATATGCCTTTAATTGAAAGTCTGGATATGCAGCCAATGACCATTTCAGATCATGCTCCAATAATAACTAAAATAAAAACACAGTGTAATTAAATAAAACTGACACTTTCCCACCTATCTGTTGAAATGACAGGAATTTAAGGAACGGGTAGGGCAAATTATTCAGGAGCTATTAAAGAAGATGGAAATTTCTTCTGAAAAAATAGCTAGGGAGTGTGATAAAATTAAAGTGGAGTTTAAAAATAGTGTGGAAATAAAAAAGTGAGATATGATTAAGAAGTAACAAGAATTATTTAGAGGGAATGACAAATGTTAATGTATTGCAGAACAGGGGAAATCTCACGGAACACGAAGGGGAGCAACTACACAATGCTAAATAGAAAATAAGGGATTACTTTGATAATATGAATATTAGTTTTTTGATAACTCTACAACAAAAAAAGTTTTAGCACAACGACTCAGGCAACAGAAAGTACAAAGGGCTGTCGCCAAGCTTAGGGAGCTTCCAACATTGAAGATAACAAGAGGTCCTGTACAGGTATTAGAAGTATTTTGGAAATTCTATGAAAGTCTGTGTATAGAAGAGAAATGTGGAAATCAAGAAAAAGTACAAATGGAAGTGTTTATGGAAGAATTAAATATGCCAAGTTTAGAGGTAGATGAGGCTCAATTACTAGCAGTTAGGATAGGAGGAGATGAGATAAAAATGATGATGTGTAACCAATCCACCGGAAAGTCATCAGATGTAGATGGCATTCAGGTGAAGTTTGGAAGCTAGGAAGAAAAAAAAACTGAAAGATCTGGAAGGTTTTGAACAGTATTGTAAGAGGAGGAGAAGTACCAACATCCTGAAAGAAAGAGGTGGTAGCTGTAATGCCAAAAGAGGGTAAAAGCCCATTAGACCCAGTTTCATACAAGCCCATTTCAATACTAAACCATGAGTATAAAGTGTTTATGTCTATAATGGCTAAAAGAATGGCAAAAGTAATGATAAAATTGCTAGATATGGACCAATGCGGTTTTGTGGAGGGGAGGCAAACATCTGACAGCATTACCAGAACACTGATGATCCAGAGGGAAGCAGAATGTAAGAAAATACCACTGTTGTTGTTGGGTCTTGCTACAGAGAAAGCATTTGACAGAGTAAGCTGAGCCTTTATGAGCAGGGCAATGGACGCATTTGTATTCCCTGATATTTATAAGCTTGATTAGGAGAATGTCTGAGGGATCAAATGCTAATTTCTGCTTGAGCAGAGGAAACAGGCAGGGGTGTCCTCTTTCCCCTTTATTATTTGCATTATATTTAGAACCATTGGCAAAGAAAATAAAGGACTCAGAAATTCAAGGATATAATTGATATGGTAGTTAAGAAAAGCTGGCTCTATTTGGACATGATATTATTTTATAACCTGATGAAAACAGAAAAGGACATTTTAGTGTTGTGGAACATTTTGAGATGGTTTCAAATCTTTTCAAGATACAAAATTAATGAAGCTAAAACATAACTTTGGTGTTTTTTATCAACCAGAGGATAAGTTGTGGATAGCAATTAATAAAGAGCTGAAGGAATTATCAGGGTGGGGAAGACAACAAGAATCAAGTGGGATAAGGTGATTCTTCCAGTAGAAAAAGGCAGATTGGGATTACCCGATTTGAAGAGGTATTTCAGAGCTACACAGTTAAGGCTCCCATACACAACACAAGCAAAAACCTATAATTCAAAGTGGAAAGGGATGATGATGAAACAGGGTGGGAAGGTCAAAAAACATGGCTAGACTGGGATTTTGGATGCAGATCTTTAAGGAGAATAATAACAATCATATAGAATATTATATTCATGAAGTAGCAAAAAGTATTCTAAGAACTAAGCCAACATGAGAATGGAGAAAGAAGAAAAGAAGATTCTACTGACAGGGATGACTGAAATTAGGGATACAGGCAAGAAGGGGCTGGAATTTATTGGAGAAAACTGGCAAAGAAACTAAGGTATCGGGAGCAAATAACTAAAGAGAGAAAGGTAACAGAATGGGAAGACACCAAGAATTTATTTGGACTGCAGGTTAAAGATGGCCTTTCCTATCAAGGATTAATATTAGAGTATATGCAAAGAGAAAGAAGTAGGGGGTCCTAAATGAAAGACCAGCACTGGCAGAATTTCTAGTAGAATATAGAACAGAAGCTGCTAGTAAAAAAGGAATAATTAGTAGGGCTTATAATATATTGCACGATAACTGTAAGAACCAATCAGAGGAGATTAGAAAGGATTGGGAAGAGAGATTGGATAAGCAACTCACAAAGAAACAATGGGGGATTTTATGTATGTCACACAATATGCAACGGAATCTAGAATACTTAGGATTTTTGGTTGGAAATGTTTACATAGGTATTTTTATAACCCAAGTAGACAGCGAATTTTCTCCTGGTAGACAATTGTTGGATGTGTGACAGGGAAGAAAGATGTACTGTAATTGGGAACATATTTTCTGGGGGTGTCATGAGTTGGCAGACTTTAAAGATTCCCTGAAGACTGCTCTATCAGAGTTACTGGGTGAGCAAACTGGTTTATCGTTCGTGCAGTGCCACTACACCACCAGGTTAGTGGCACTGCACGAAGCATCGGAAACCATCCATGTGCAACTAACAGCGGGCAAAACTGCCTTTCAGTTTGTAGCCTGCTACAGAACACCCTCCCTATTACAGGAACCCCACTTGGCATTCCTGAGAACACTGGAGAATATGAAGGTCTCTCCAAACACTGTTATTGGGTGACTTCAACTACCCAAACATTGACTGGGAAAACTACTCAAGCCCAAACACCCTCACCCAACGGTTCCTTGAATTTATAAACTCTAACACAATGGAACAACTGGTCACCACTCCCACAAGAGGGAACAACATATTGGACCTGGTCATCACCATCATGGGGACTCTATGTTCCACACCAGAGGTAAACCCCTCATTGGTAAGATCAGACCATAAACAAATTTTCCTGGACATCCATGCCCCAGCCAAGGAAATCACTGTAAAGAATTTCTCAATAGCCAACTTTGCACTTCTCAAGACTGAGGTGGAATCCTTCAAAGCCCCTGGGCCAGAGGATAATACAGCCCAATCCGCAGAATCCTTTACAAATGCATTCCATGAGCACCTGCAGGAATGCATGGATCATGCTATCCCAAATAAAACCAAGACTCACTCCTCCAAAAACAGGAGACTGGTCTGGTGGACTCCGGCCACAAATAAGCTATACAAAAAAAGGAGGAAGCTACTACATGACAGAGCAAAATCCCAAAAAGGGAAGGCATCTCTGATCAGTATTAGCAAGAAACTTCGATCCCTCATAAAATCATCAAAGGCCAGTTTCGAAAGAAAAATTGCGCTAGACACTAAAGATAATCACAAGGCCTTCTTTAGTTATGTCAAGAACATGGGTGGAAACTCCCAGATAAGCTCTGAATTGTTGCATAACGGTACAAAATATACCAAACCTACAGACATAGCCAACATCCTGGCAGACAGATTCAGCGCAAACTTCTCCCCCCTTCCCCCCCCAAAGGAGCAAATGCCTATCCCAACTGAATGTAACCTCCCTGATATCACAGATGCACAGGTGAAAGCTGCCCTCGCCAAAGCAAAAAACCCAGCATCTATGGGACTGGACGGTGTCCCAGGCTGTGTCTTACACAAGCTCCAAGAAGAACTGAACCCTCACATTAAGTCACTGTCCAAACTTAGCCTTACTACAGGATATGTACCCAAAGAATGGCGCACAGCTACAGTGGTCCCACTCCACAAAGGTGGTGCCACAACGGACCCCAGAAACTATCGCCCCATAAGCCTGACTAGTCTGGTCTGTAAAGCTATGGAGCGTATTATCATGGAACTCATAAACAAAGACATTGGGAGCCTCCAGACACTGGACCCTACCCAATTTGGCTTTGTTAAGGGCAGATCATGCCTCTTAAACCTAGTTGATTTCTTTGAAACAGTTACCAAAGCCATAGATGAGGGCAAGGTAGTCCACACAGCCTAGCTGGACCTCGCAAATGCCTTCGACACAATACTCCACTCGGGCATCATAAATACGCTTACCAGCTTAAATATCAACCCCTATATCACAAGATGGGTTGGAAACTGGCTCAGAGATAGAATCCACATGGTCAGAATCACAGGTGCCATGTCCGAATCCAAACCAGTTACAAGTGGCATCCCACAGGGCTCAGTTCTGGGACCTCTCTTGTTCGGTATATACTTCTCTGGGGTTCAGGCTAACACGGGGGGGATTATGGCTGACAAAGTTTGCAGATGACTGCAAACTGGGGGCCATAATCGAATCTCCAGCTGACGCAAGCATCCTCCAAAAGGGTCTCACAGAGATGGATGCTTGGTGCCAGAGCCACGGCCTCAAGCTAAATGCTAAAAAGTGCACAGTCATCGCCTTTGGGAAAAACAAGGTGCCCACAAATTGCCACATAGGTGGTAATCCATTAAGTACGGAAGAAGTAATTAGAGATTTGGGGGCCAACGTAGATAGTAATCTCTCCTTTGATAATCACGTTGCTAAAGTGGTTAGAAAGATCTTCTATATAGCCCACCTTATCATGAAAGGGCTCGCATCTAGATCAAGAGAGGTCATTGTGCCCATCTACTCGTCACTCATCAGGCCCATACTTGAATACAATGCCCCTTTTGGGATGTACCTTACCCGACACCTGCAGCAACTAGAGAGACCCCCAAAAGTACCTCATCAAGAGGATCATGGGCTACAAACAGATGTCCTATAAAGCTCGACTAAAGAAACTTCAGCTCTACTTAGTTGCTTACCGCCTACTCAAAGGCGATCTATGCCTGACGTACAAAGCCATGTCAAACCCAGAATTAATGGACATGCTCCACCTCAAAAAATCCAAGTCCCTTAGAGAAACACGCTCCAGGGACCTAAACCTCAGCACAAAAATAAATAGGACATGCTGGAGGGACAGATTCATTTCCCAGAGGCTCCCCTCACTCTGGAATAGAATCCCAATTCATGTTAGACATAGCCCCTTGCTGACCTTCCAAGCAAAATCTGGACGCGTGGATAGGAAATTGCAAATTCACCCCTGGGATTTCTTCCGTGTCCCTGCTAGACAGAGGCACAGTAAATTAATCTTAAAAGGGTACCATCTGTGATCTACTTTACAGAGGCACAGTAGGCTAATCTAATAGGGAGGCGGAACTCATATACACTCTGGCTAGGCTTATCAATGCCCTAGGGCAGATAGCCTAGTATCTACCTATGAACCTATGAGGAAAATGATTTTTCTGAGCTATGAATTGGAGTTGCCTAGACATAGTAAGGCCTTGCTGAGTCTAATTATGGTGGCTGCCAAAAAAAAAAAAGCAATTACTAGAAAATGGAAATCAAAGTCTAAACCAACTGTACTAGAAGTAATGTATAGTAACAGAGATAAAACAACTGGAAATGGGATCTTTAGAAAAGGGTAGGAGCAAAGTACGTAGAAAAAATGTGTATTGTGGGAACAATACATACAGGGGAGGAATGAGGTTTAAAAGAATACAGGAATTGAATAAGGTATATAATGTTTGACTGACAATGATTGGGTTGAGTACAAGTGATATTGAGAAGTTATGTACCTACCATAACGTTCCATGTTAGTTGTCTTCTTCTCGCCTTCTTTCTTGCTGGATGGGTTCGGAGCTGATCCTCGGCTCTGACACGGCCTATACTAAAGCTCGAGAGCTGATTTTACAGACTAAAACAACTGTAAATGGGATCTTTAGAAAAGGGTAGGAGCAAAGTACGTAGAAAAAATGTGTATTGTGGGAACAATACATACAGGGGAGGAATGAGGTTTAAAAGAATACAGGACTTGAATAAGGTATATAATGTTTGACTGACAATGATCGGGTTGAGTACAAGTGATATTGAGAAGTTATGTACCTACCATAACGTTCCATGTTAGTTGTCTTCTTCTCGCCTTCTTTCTTGCTGGATGGGTTCGGAGACGATCCTCGGCTCTGACACGGCCTATACTAAAGCTCGAGAGCTGATTTTACCGACTCGCGGTACCCTATATCCCATAATGCTAGGCGCCAATTACCCAGATCTCGTTTGGTAGTTGAAAACCCTTAGCAATTCTAGCCCCTAAAAACGAGGGGAGAAGGGGAAGGAAAACCTTCCTAGTGTAACTAAGAGAACTCACAGCTACCCAAAAAGGATAACAAAAAATAGGCTTCAAACTGTGTAAGGTGAAGACCCCTCCCAAGAAAAAAAGGGGATCCTTTCGGTCTGTCCAGGCTAGGGGGATGGCGGGTGGGACTCAAGAAAGAAGGCGAGAAGAAGACAACTAACATGGAACGTTATGGTAGGTACATAACTTCTCAATGTTAAGTTGTCAATCTCACCTTCATTCTTGCTGGATGGGGCCGCGTCCCTAGCACCTTCATCCCGGGTGGCTCATCGGAACAGACACTTGTTAACGGTGGAACCAAAATTTGCCCTGTTTCTGGAGGCCATGTCTAATTTGTAGTGTGAGATAAAAGTATGAGGAGAAGCCCATGTGGCTGCCGCACAAATAGAATCTATTGGCAGTCTAACTTGAAAGGCTGTTGACGTAGCTAGCACTCTGGTTGAATGGGCTCTTGGCCTAGAAGGTAATTCTTGATGTCTGAGCTTATAGATAAGGGTAATCACAGAGGACAGCCATCTAGAAAGGGTTACTTTGGATACTGGAAGGCCCTTCTTACCTTCCGCATAGGACAGAAATAGTTGTTCAGATTTCCTGGTTTGTTTAGTTCTGTCCAGATAGTAACAGAGTTGACGATGAACGTCCAGACAATGCAATTTTTGCTCCGCCCTGTTGAAGTAGTTAGAGAAGAAAACTGGGAGATCAATAGTTTGATTTAAATTTGCCTCAGAAGCTACCTTGGGTAAAAAGGACGGGTTAGTCCTGAGAGAGACTCTGTCTTTGTGGAAAACTAGATAAGGGGGACGAATGCAAAGGGCATGAAGTTCTGATACTCTCCTAGCAGATGTTATGGTGACTAGGAAGAGAGTTTCCCAAGAGAGCAATTTCAAAGGACAAGAAGCCGCAGGTTCAAAGGGAGGGAGAATAAAGGATGTTAAGACTAAATTTAAGTCCCACTGCGGTGGGGGATCTCCGATTGGTGGCTTGAGTAAAAGGATTCCTTTAAGGAAGGCTTTACAAAGCTTATGGGACATGATGCTGGAGTCCGATAAGCCTATGTGAAAGTTTGAAATAGCCGCTAACTGAACTTTGTGGAGGATGAAGAGCCTGAATGAAAAAGTTCGGCTAGGAAATCTAGAACTGACTGAATAGGAGCAGTAAAGGTATCTATATTCCTAGCCCTTGCCCAGAAGGAAAAACACTTCCACTTACTAGTATAAATCCTTCTGGTAGAGGACTTAAGGGAAGCTATAATAATGTCACGCACAGAACTGGAAATAATGGGAAGCCTGGCTAGGGTTGGAAGTGGAGCAACCAAGTTGTGAGGTTGAGAGATTGAAGGGATTGGTGCAGCTGTCCTGACTGGTGGACCAAAAGATCTGGCACTGGGTCCAGATGCCAAGGCTGCTCCAAAAGATAATGATGCAGGAACAGAAACCATATTTGTAGAGGCCAATAAGGGGCAATGAGGATCATCTTGGCTCTCAGGGCGGTAGCTTTCTGAATCAACTGAGTGATTAATGGAAAGGGGGCAAAAGGCGTATAGAAGTCCCTGAGGCCAATCGTGGACTAGAGTACCTCTGGGGGGATGGCCTGGAAGGGGAAATAGAGTGAAAAAGTCATGGCACTTGCTGTTCTGAGGTGTTGCAAAAAGATCGCAGCAAAGTAGACCCCACTTCTGAAAAATCTCCTCTGTTACTGACTGCTTGAGAGACCACTCGTGTGGCATGAGAATAGCTCTGCTCAACCTGTCCGCTATGATGTTGGACTTCCCTGGGATATGCGTTGCTATCAGAAACCGCTGAGAAGAGATTGTCCACTGCCAAAGTCTGAGTGCCTCTCAACATAGGGGATAGGACTTGGTTCCGCCCTGCTTGTTGATATACCACACTACGGACATATTGTCCGTTTGAATCGCAATCGTCCTGAAGGGAAGAGAGTCTTGGAGGGCTTGCAACGCCAAAAGCACTGCTCTCATCTCCAGGACATTTATGTGCAGGTGGCATTCGAGAGATTGCCATGTGCCCTGGACCGTCCTGCCCTGAAAATGCCCCCCCACCCGATCAGGGAGGCATCCGTTGTGACCGTGGCAACCGGGGGGGAAGGAACAAATGGTCTGCCCTGAAGGACTTGAGGGGAGACCATCCACCAGGATAGGTGTTTTTTTGCAAGACAGAGTTATTAAGATGTTGTGTGTCAAAGGAAGCTGTTGGAAGGATCACTTGGAGAATAGCATCCACTGAAGGAGCCGCATGTAGAAACGAGCAAGGGGGAGTAGCGTGATGGCCGCCGCCATTAGACCTAACACTTTTAGGACAAACCTGGCCTGGATCCTCTTGCTCTGAAGGAGGATGTGCACGATTCCGAATATCCAAAACTCTTTGATCTGTTAACTTTGCTGAGAGCTGCACGGTGTCCAAAATGGTGCCTATGAAAGTAATAGACTGACAAGGCAGACTTTTCGAAATTTATGGAGATACCTAGCCCTTTGCAAGTCTGAATGGTGTAATCTCTGGCAAGAAGAAGCTGATGCCTGGTGGTGGCAGTAAGGAGCCAGTCGTCTAGATATGGAAACACCTGGAATCCTTGACGTCTCAGGTGAGCCGTAACCACTGCCATGCATTTGGTGAACACTCGGGGGGCTGTAGTGAGACCAAAGGGCAGAGCCCTGAACTGATAGTGACTGGTCCCTAGCCGGAAGTGGAGAAACCTTCTGGAGCGCCTGTGCATCTTGATGTGATAGTACGCATCCTGAAGGTCCACTGAGCACATTCAATTTTCCTGGCCCAAAAAGGGTAGAATGGACTGTAGCGTGACCATCCGGAACTTCGTTCTTTTCACAGACTTGTTTAGTCTGCTGAGATCCAATATTGGCCTCCAGTCCCCTGTTTTTTTTGGTACCAAAAAGAACTTTGAGTAGATTCCGGATCCTAGTTGGTCTGCTGGGACTGGCTGGCTCTTTTTGTTAGCAGTTTTGATATTTCTAGTACTGCTTGTTCCCTCAGACTGGGTGGAACATCTGGGAGGGGTTCTTTTGGCTGAGTTGGGCTGTGGATAAAAGGGATTTTGTAACCCTCGGATATAATCGACTGCACCCATTTGTCTTGTGTGAGAGAAAGCCAGGCTTTTGGGTACAGCGATAATCTTCTCCCGACTGCCTCTGAAGGTGGATAGTTGGGCAGCTTCTCAGGGATGCTGGAAGGGTTTATCAGAGAGAGGCTCTCTGCTACCCTGGTTCTGCGGACCTCCTCTTCCTCTAGGGCAGCGTCTGTTGTTGTCCCCCCCCGCCTCTAGGGGGGGAACTGACCTCTTGCGTCAGGGGTGACTCACTGTGATTTGCGGAACCACATTTTTCCACCCTTTTGACCCTTAGGATATGGTCTAGACGGGGTAGAAAAACGGACTCCCACGGCAGAGAGAGTCTTGCCATCCTGTTCGCATCTGGTCAAAGTATCCTTCACTTGAGGTCCAAACAACGCTGACCCATCAAAGGGGGAGTTTGTGAATGACGCCTTGAATGGGTCTGCAAAGTTGCAAAGCCGCATCCAGGCGTGACGCCTTAAGGCCACACCCATGCCTGCAGCTCTACTCGCTCCATCGGCTGCATAGGAAATAAGGCACATAGAGGAGTTGACAATCGAATTTAGGGTTCCTAGCTGAGAGTTGATTTTGTCTTGGGACCCCGCAGCTGTTGGATCCTGTAGGGCATCACCCATTTCTTTGAGAATGTCTCTTTGAAGGCGGGTGAAATGGCACAAATAATTCAGCGATCGCATGGCGAAAGTCGCTGAAGAGAACATCCGCTTGCCGTACCTATCCATAGTCCTAGATTCCTTATTAGGAGGATGGATAGGTACTGAAGGATCAGCCAGCTCCTTCTTAGTGGCTGCAGCCACCACCATGGCATCAACTGGGACACCTTTAGCTAAAAACTGTTTATCTGATGGGGCTGTGATAAATTTGGAAGGCCTCTGTGGGGTAGGTTCCATTGTATCAGGGGCCGTCCATGCCTTCCGTGCCACCACTTCCATAAGGGGGTCAAAAGGCGGAGACACCCAGGAGGTGGAAGGGCGAGAACCAAACGCCTCCAGGTAAACTGACTCGTCCTCGGAAGGATTGAGGGTAGACCAGTTCCCCCTCTGTTTGAGGATTTCAAGGATGTCAGAAAAGCAGACATCCTCAGAGGGGGACCGTGGGGACCCTTCCGACTCATCCAAGTCGGTATCAGATGTGATGGACTCAGGGGAGTCCACAAGCTTCCTCTTACATGCCCTCTTTTGAGGGGGGTCACCTGACGGATCAGGGGAAACCTCGGAAGAGGAGGATATTCCCAATGGGGAAACCTGAGATGTTGGATCTTTACGGCTGGGAACGAGAGAGTGGGCAGAGACCACAGCAGGCACTACAGTAGGAGGAGCTGATGGAGCCGACCGTGGAGCAGGCATGGGGGCCAGTACGCTCCTCATGACCTCAAAGGCGCCCCTATCGGGCAGGACAGAGGGCTCCCGCTCCGAAGAGATAGGAACCCCAGCCAGCACAGAGAGGGACGGCTCCGAAGCTGATGTCGGGGTTGAACTCACCAACGCCAACGCTCCGAGGGGGGGAACGGGGTCGGACAAGGGTCCGATGCCACTCGCCCCCTCGGAGCTGACGTGGAAGTCCAAGAGCCCGGATCCTTCCAAGGAAGGGACCATGGAAGAGATTGGAGCAGATGACGGAGACGAAGGAGGAGGTATTGGCTCCGTCTCGACGGTCGTGGCTCCGAGAAGCTCCGGCTCTGAGCTCAGGGGTAGAGTTGGAGGAGGAATCGAAGATGGTATGGGTATAGCCACTGTCTGTTGAGAAGGGCTACGAAGCATTTGGGCTAGTGCCTGAGACTTTAGGAGTCTGCTAACCTCCCTCTCGAGGTCATGGTCCGACAGCCTGGAAGACCGAGGGGAATGACTCCGATGGCTCCGCTCCGAGAGCAAGGGCGATCTTGGAGCTGAGTGAATGGACTCCAGGGATGGAGACCGTGATCTCTTACGGCTGGAAGATGGCACCGAGACCACTAACGGTGCCGATGGAGCCGTAGACACATTGGCTCCAGCCGGAGTCAATTTGGAAGACAAAGTCTTGGAAGCATCGGCTCCAGCCGGAGCTGATGTAGAAAACTGCGACATAGCAGTATCGGCTCCAGCCGGAGCCGATAGCGAAGCAGTCGGTGAGCCACCAGCCGAAGGCTTGGAGCACGGAGCAGACGGTTTGGATGGCTTTGAAGGTTTCCCCGGCAAGGACTTGGCCGGGGAACCTTCGGGGCTTTAATAAGCCCCTCAAAATCAACTTATTCCTGCGCTCCTGCAGGACTCTTGGACTGAATGCATGGCAGACAGAACAAGAGTCCTGCAGGTGCGGGGGTCCCAGGCAGTAAACACAAGAAGTGTGACCGTCTGTCAGCGACATTTTCTGACAGCACGAGTCACACTTCTTGAAGCCTGAGACCTTAGTGTCTTTAGACATTAAGCTGTCGAAGGAAAGATAAATTCCTAAGGGAAGGTCTAGACACACACACGCTCACACACGAACAATTAAAGGTCAAGGATAACCCAGGCACACAAGAATAACTGTCCCAAAAGGGAAACTGAGAAAAAAACGGAAAGGCCTAAGGCCTAACCTTCAAAAGGGAAGGATAAACTCTAGGGATTATAGGGATTAAAGGGAGGACCCACGGAATAGTGGTATACTAAGGGGGGTCTAAGTAACTAATCTACTGAAAAAGTGGGAGAGAAATCCTAAAAAAAATTTCACTGACCTGTAGAGCCGGTAAAAAAAAAAGCACCTCGCTAGCGCAAAGCGGCAAACGAGATCTGGGTAATTTGCGCCTAGCATTATGGGATATAGGGTACCTCGAGCCGGTAAAATCAGCTCTACAGCTTTAGTATAGGCAGAGTCGAAGCCGAAGATCAGCTCCGAACCCATCCAGCAAGAATGAAGACGAGATTGACAACTTAACATATAATGTTTGCAACTAAAATTATGTCAGTACAGTTTGTTTTCATTTATATAAATGTATGGTTGTCTGTGTCATAAGTGCTAATTTAATAAAGATGTTTCATGTTTAAAAAAATATATATGCAACAAAGTGCAGACGATTTAGGAATTTTGCTTGGAAGTGTTTGTGTAGCTACTTTTATAACCTAAGCAGACTCCAAACAATCAGGTAGATGGCAAATAGTGGAAATTTAATGGGAAATAAAGAGGTACCTGGGAGCATATGTTTTCGGAGTGTAATCAGTTGGCAGACTTTAAAAATTCCCTGCAGAGTACTCTGTCAGTTGTACTGGGTGAGCAAATGAGTATAACTACGGGATTTTTTTTTTTTTAAAAGCTGGGATATAGGGTCTGAATTGCCCAAGCACAGCGAGGCCTTGTTAATTGTAATGCTGGTGGCTGCCAAAACAGCAATTACTAGAAAATAGAAATCAAAAGTCTAAACCAACCATACTTGAAATAGTGAAAATTGTAACAGAAATAAAAGAGCATAAAGTGGGAGAGCTTTAGAAAAAGGTAGGAGTAAATTACATAGGAAAAATGGAAATTGTGGAACAATACATGCACAAAAATGTTATGGAGGAGAAATGTGGTTTATGAAATGGCAGAAACTGAACAACTTATGCAATGTTGGATTGACTACGTTGTATAGATGATTATACATTACAGCATAGCTGTAAATGTGAACTTGTTAATATAGTTTGACTACTTTTATATAAATGTAAGTTTGCCTGTGTTACAAGTGATAATTTAATAAAGACTTTTTTATTTATTTATTTATTTTTTTAAGAGAGGTATATGAACATAAACTAGGTGTTTCTTAAAAATAGCTGCAGAGTTAATGACTGGTTAATCTACATGCTAGGCTGAAACACATTTAAGCAGTCGTAGCAGTTTTGTTCTTAAATTCCATGAAATGGCGCTCTGATACAGAGCTTTGTAAGAATTGGCAGATTAGCCTGAATCAGGTTTTGTCCCCCAATACACAGTGTTTACTTGTTTAGAAGAACAGTTTAGGATTAAAATATGAATTAAACATTGGCAAAGATATGCTTGGGGTAGGTCAGTGGTTTGGCACTTTTTGAAGATCAGGCAAATGAATAGTATGGACAATTTAGTAATTGTTTTCATGATTTTGTAGACCCTGCACAAGTCCTACATCACCACTCATGGAACAAGTTCAGCTATTGCTGACCAATCTACTGACATTGTCTGACATTTATGTAAATGTTGAGGGTATTGCTCTGGAAGATGTAAAAGTAGGTTGTCTGTGGACAGTGTAGGCAGTACGATATTTCAGATTCTGAATTCAGCAAAACTGATCATTAAGTGGAAAATATTTTTAAAAGTATGCTTGTGGTACCCAAATCACAAATCCATTAAAATGTGCATATTTGTCAACTGTTAACCACTTACACCTCCCAACATACTCTCACATTAACAAGACAACTTACAGTATGATTTTGATTTAGAAAGATGTTGCCCTGGGCAGTAACAATTATGCTATTGCACATTTGTGTATAAGATGCAACAGTAAAATGCAGAATTATTGCTAACTGGGATTACAATTTTTAAGACATTTGTCCTTGATTTTTCAAAATCTTTGCAAGAATCGAGGACAAAGACCCAGAATAAAAAAAAACTGCTATTATAAACTCAAAGTTACAAGAATAACAGGTTTTATATCAGCTTGGGTTTTGTTCAGGACAAATTCTGAACTCAAATATTTGTCAGTCATTATTTAGGGATTGCAGTCCTGGATGATTTGCCAGAAAAACACCCACTTTTTAAGGAAAAGACTAAAAATAAAAAAATAAGGATAATAAAGATGCATGAAAGGATGAAAATAAAATATGAAACTTTAAGGCACGATACAATCACGGGTAGTTTAAGAAAGGAGGGTGGGAGAGTTAAAAGTTCAGTTTATTTTGCCAGCTGTACTCGAAACCTTTACTAAAAGCTTAACAATGTTTTAAAACAGTTCTGTGTACCAGACAGTTACAATCCATACCTAACAGCCAATCACATCTGCACACAGCACTAATTTGGCTGAGCTTTGAACTCTCTTAAGACCGAACTGTGAAAGTTATAGGACGGCACTCTTAAGACTGACTGAAATCTTTCGCAGCTCTTCTGTACGTAAAACTGAAGCTTAGCTGCCACAAAAAAGGTAGAAACAGTACACGTACTCTGTTCTTATTTCTTAAGACGCATTTATAAAAGGTACACCAGCCAAAAAAAGGTTTATTTAAGGAGTGACTACGCACCCGTACAATGCCCAAATTACAAGCACCTACTGCAATGACTACAATCTAGAACTACCAGAGTAAGCCAACGCGCAGAACCTGCATGCTTTCATTTCTTAACTGCAACACTCCCAAGAGTTCTATTTAAACCGACGACCTTCTCAATATAAAATACACATACAATATTTGTGAACTTCACCAAGTGTAACACAGTTTCACAAAATGTATTTATACATACACAGATGTAAAATTAAAATGCATCTTTTCAAATACCCTCTAACACTCAAACTAACACTATTCATCAGCATTCGCACCGCCCAAACTAAAACACACACTGGCACAACACTAACCAAGCCACCTTAAATTTATGCGAGGGTAGTCAGTTACATTATCGGTAAATAACCTTCAACTCTCACTATTGATAGCGCAAAGAAGGCGAGTCTTGCAGTTCCCCTCCCCCACTCAAACGTATTTACATATTGCTTAACAACTTTGCATACTAGGCTTACTATCCTCTTTTTTTGTACAGACCGAGACTTGCATTCGATAACTATCACGACTAGGGTGGGGCTTATGGAAAGTAAACCCTCCCCTCTTTTCATTTGCATACCAGTCTCGGCGCGAGGAGTCTGCCATATTTGTTTTTGAATTACGGGCGCTGCGGGACTGGGATGAAGAAGTCTGAAGCGTATCCATTAAGATAGAAAACGAAAACGTTCATACTAGTGACCCTCTTTTGAGCCGAAACGGAGTTAGCTTTGTAAGTAACTTAGCATTGTATACGTTGCTTAGTTTAGAGTTTAATAGTCACGATTCACTGCTACATTAATCCGTGCATTTTTTTACTAACTCGGCTGCTGCCCTTGGTATCGTGTGAGGGCGAACCCGTTTCCGCACGCGTGCAGTACTGCTGCACTGGAGCACGTGATTGTGTGGCATGTTTTTGCAACAGCAACCATGCATCTTGCGCGTGCGCTATGCATTTTTTTCTTTTGTGTTCTGTCAAGCATTCATCTGTGAAGAACTGACTTGCATCTGAAAGACACAAAGTGTTCTGTGCTTGTGTACATCTGGAATGGAGCGATTCTGTTTTTTAGCTGAAGTGTCATATTTAGGTAACACTTTGTAAGTTGAACTTGACACGTGTTTACTCGGGTGTATGCTTATTAATACTGCAAGTACTTAAAGTTTTTTTAAGTAAAAATTTTATTTAGGTTTTTAATATATATAATTTGAATTTTGTGTGGCACTGTAATTTTTTATAGCATTAGTGAAATGTCCAAGTCCCTGTAGGTGGGTGCATCCCTTTATTATTGTAAAATGTTTATGGTTGTTATAAATATTTATTTGCATACAAGATTGCATTGAAGGAGTAAATATTTAAGACTGGTTTGAAACATACTGGTGAAGGTACAACAGAAACAGTTACACTAATGCTTATGTCAGTGCGAATTCAAAGTTTGCACACTATATAGTGTCATTTGTTGGCTACTTGTATAATTGCATGAGTGTACACAAAGTTTAGTTTCTAATTTGGTTTATGTTTGCACTACATTAATTCATTTTAATTATGTATCTGCTTGTGTGTGCCATGTGCAGGTAAAGCTGTTTGGGCGGTGGTGTGTGTATGATATGGAACCAGTAAAAACTGCTGCATGTTGGATAGAATATGGTGTAAAATGGAGCTGAGAACAATATAGATGCAAACTTCTAAAATAAGATATCTGAAACTTCTTTTAGATTTTTTTTTTTTTTTTTGCTTCTCGTACTTAAAATAGTTGGAGGGTGCATCACTGTAGTATAGATTTGAAATGTGTAATTTTGCTTGGAATGTAAGTGAGTAACCTCTAGAACTTCTCTGTAATGATAAATTATGTAATTTAAAAGCCAGCAATATAAGTGGTGCACATGATTTGCATACATGTACACAGAGTAATCTTGGTATTGTCTTTTTTTTAGCTGTTGCAGTCTGTAAACCAATGTCTGCTGTTAACAAGACTACTGAGTTTCTGTTTGTTTCTTGAAGAGTTTATTAGAGGTTTTTGGCTCCACTGATGTTTGAGTGTGCATGCCAAACTCAAAGGCTTCAAATGAATGTCTTTACCTGGAATGAGTAGAGATACTTAAGTAGCATCTGGTATATGTTACCATGTGCACATTTCAGGTGATTATGGAGTGTCACTTACATATTGCACATGGTTTGCATACATGTACACTGAGTGATTTTAATATTGTCTTTAAAACAATGCCTGCTGTTGACAGGTTGTGCTGCATTGCTTGTGTGCTGCTGGTTGTCATAAGACCATAGGCTGAGGGCCATTAATACACAACTAAGTATGCATTATGGTGTCTTTGCAGATTTTTTTTTTTATTATTTTATTTTGTACCCACACATAAAACGTACAGATTTGTGACATTCAAAATATGTATTTCAAATCTCAGTTATGTAAAGTTGGAGCATGCAGTTTTATATGGACAAGCTGTGTTCAAAGTGAAACATATGTTGCTGTAATGTAATGTTGAACCTGCTTTCTAGAGACAATCCAGTAGGCTTGTCCTGTTGCAGGGAATTTCCTGCAGTCTTGCTCGTGGTTTTGCTAATACAGAAAGTGTATATTGAGCATAACAAACTTGTTTAATGTTTTTATGTAACAGATGTACACAATTTAATAGCTTGGTTAGATGATTTGCTTTGGAGCAGTTTTACTCAGTATGTTTTGTTGTTTTATCATTTTGATATATTTTAGTTAAAGCTGTCACTTTGACAAATACACTGAAGTATGTCTGTTATATTTTTGTGGCAAAGGATTCATTTTTTTTTTTTACTTGTGTAACATTTAACTGTACACTATAATTTCAATTTTATCAGTTTGTTTTACTGCTTTGTAGGGCACTGTTT
Organism: Protopterus annectens; assembly: GCF_019279795.1. Classification (NCBI taxonomy): domain Eukaryota; kingdom Metazoa; phylum Chordata; order Ceratodontiformes; family Protopteridae; genus Protopterus; species Protopterus annectens. The sequence continues at coordinate 170,315,462 of NC_056726.1, forward strand.
TAAAGTGTGTGTTATGTGTGTATGCTTACATATTTGCAGTATTGAATAATTGTATTGCTAAGTGTATATGTTGACTTTGCTAGTATGGTATAGAGCTTAAATCAAAAGTAAGCATTTGAAAGACAGAGTTGTGAGGTGACTCATTAAGCAGTGTAGTTATGTCAGTTTCTGGCTTTTTGTTCTATGTGGCGGAGCCGCTTCAATTCATCTTCCATCTTTGGACACAGCTGTCTTTATCTTTTGTTGCTTAGGATGCTGAGAAGTTTTGTTGTACTGTTTTAGTACTCTTGTGTCTTTTTAATTTTTTGTATTAAAATGTGGTTTTCCAAAGCAAGATTTTTTTTTAATATTCCTTTTGTTCATCAATATAGCAGTAGATATTTTTCTCGGAACCTAATTGGTTCAGTAGAAATGTTTCTGCAAAGAGTAGATGTGTTTTCTTTGCATGCAAATGGCATGTCATTGTAACTTCTGCAGCTTTTCACTTTTCTTATGGCATACAGTTGTGGAATTGAACTATTTGGCCACATCTTAATTTATTGCATTCTTTTTAATGGATTATTTTGACACTATTGTTGACGCTTGTTACAGGTATAAAGCTTTTTCTTACTGCTTTAAATAATGACTGATTACGATTTCACTGTGGAGTAAACAGAAAAATGTAATTTTCTTATCAGTTGTAGTTTCTGTACTGTTGAGCATGTTTGCTGACATCACTTAAGTATGATGTTTTGCAGTACAGTCCGTTGTGCCAGATTATTCATTGTTATTAATGCACAGTGTCAGTGTGTGCTGGGGGTGCCCTTGAACATCTCTCCATGCTCCTCTTTCCTCTAGTATAATGTATTTCCTTTCTGCTTCACACCTTTAAGCTCACTGGTCCTCACGTGATGTATTGATACTGGTTGTAAATATTTATTATTAGAAAATAAAAATGTCTATATCAAAAATATGAATAACTTCATGAGACACAAAGCAGACTGCTGGTTTAACAGCTTTACTTTCAGATTGTGTAGGGGAAGCCATACATACAAGACTCTTGAGTCTCAATGCACAGATTGTGTTCTACATCCTTTTTATTTTTTTGGGGGGTGGTCATCTTTTGAGGTAGTTTTTAATTTTTATTTATTTTTTTGATACAACATGATTTGTATTTCAGTATTTCTAATTTTCATGTCTGTCTGGGTAGCTGCCTTTCTGGGAAGTTCTTTTCTATCTTTAGTACTTGGAGGATTTTGTGCTTTGCAGTGCTGATCATGATGCACCAGGGAAACTTTTGGTGCAAAGCTCTTGACACTAAGTAGTGTCTTGTGCTTTTTCTCTTAACTGTTTTCTGGAAATGCCTCTTGCAGTACCTACCTCTTTGCATACAGTCTCTGAACCCAGTTGTGAACAGTTGTCTCCTTTTTCTTCTAAGTATTTTTGTAGTTGCAGTATGACAGCAAATGACCTTGGTTGCTGTTCTGCTGATTACTTCTCACTTCACACTATGTTCAGTTCGCACTTAACCTCCTTCCATCAGGGAAGGAGGTTATTACCTTGACTGATGCTGTTGTCTGTCTTTCACATTAAGCTGACTCTCTTGGGAGTAAATAAGGTAGATATACATTTTACCCCTTTAATATCTGATCCATTAGTACTAGAACAGCTTGTAATGGTAATGGAAATAAAGCAACAATCATTCTTATGTAGTTTAAGCATTGTGCATTTTTGTGATAAACTGTGCATAGTTAAGACTAGCGGTTACAATATGCAGCTCCTTTTTACTTCAGAAGTCTCCTTCTCCATTTTTGCATACTGTAGACCATTCCCTGGAAGCACTTTTTGAAGTCTGTGACTTAAAGTACACGAGTCTAAAAATCTCCTGGTTGTAATTAGTACAGATCAGATATACATTTTGAGTTATTTCTGAAATCGATCTCTCATAGCTATGCTTGTGGTGCTCTAAAAGTAAGTGAAACTTCTCATTCTTGAATTATTGTAGTACTTGCACACTGTAAATTCTGAACTTGTTTGCACATAAGTGGACAAAGTACACTTTTATTGTCAAAGTCTTGTTTACATTAGTCTATTGTAAATGAAAAATATGGCAGGATTTTTCTTGCCTTCATCAGCCTCTCATAGCCATTTGCCAAAGCATTTGAATTCATAATATCTGTCAGTACATTGCTGAAACTCTTGAACTCCTTTTTGGTCATATGTAACTGGAATTATGTAGTCAACTTTCAGTTTGTCACCAACCCTTTCTCCTCCTCTCACAGATTTGAAGTACTTGTTAAGTTTGTCAACTGTGAATTACTCAGTATATGTGCTTGGCTTTGTATAGCACGTCTGTCATACTTTTCTGAAACTGTTATAACATTCTTGGCAGTCTTAGCAGTGCCTTGTGCAACAGCTTTTATTGATTTACTTTGTAGTGGCTTATGGTAATTTTGTAGTACCACATGCTCTGTAAATATACTTCCCTCCCCCTGACGTTTACCCATGCACTGTGTTTTGTACCAATTGCATTCTGATTTCTGTGTACTTGGGAGTGGTTTATTCACATAGCCTAGTATATACTTATGAACCTAAAAAGCACTCAGGACCTTTATAAGCCTAGTAGTGTAACCCAACCCAATTGTTTCCCTGTGTGTCGTGGACATTATTTAGGAAGGGTTATGTTGGGAGGTTTCTAGACTTTAGGTGTGGGGGGATGTTTAGTTTGAGCATTACTGCCTATTGGACATATGGGTGAATTTCCTTTTTCCCATCCACTGGTCAAGGTTAGGGATGGACTTTGCTTGACTTGAATGGGGAGCCTGTTCCAGAACATAGGAATCCTCTGAAATGTATATCTGTCTTGCCAACATGTTTTATTTATGTCATAAGCAAAATTTAAATCTTTGGATCTAGTGGGTCTGTTGCTGTTTTGTTTTGCAGATTTGCAAAAGGTCCTTCAGACCTTGATCCAAGGATGCCTTGTATGCCAGGCATAGATTGCCTCTCAGTAACCTATAGAGATAGAATATAGAGTGCTTTAGGGCACTATGTATAGGAAAGTGGTGTTTATATTCCGGATTCCCATGGTAAGGAACCTTTGCAGGCATTACAGATGTTGAATATGTTTGGTTAGGTACATGCCTAAGGGGCATTATACTGTGATAGGTCTGATAAGGGCCAAATAAAGTGGCACTATGACTTCTTTGGACCTGGGTGCCATGTCCTTAGGTATAAGTTGGGCGGTATACAATGATTGCCTTACTGCTGTGGTCGCATGTTGGTCAAAGGCTAAATTACTGTTGCATTATGTTCCCAGAGATCCCTGACTACTGGATCAACTCTTAGGGCAGGTGGCTTATTGATAGTGTAATTAGCCTGTGTGGCAGGTTTAATAAAATGCACTATAATGCATTTTTTGGCGTTTAGTTTTAATCCTTGACTTTGACACTAGTCATTTGTTTGTGTTAGACCCTCTTGTAAGATGTCTGTCCTGGTGGGAATGTATGATGGCTCCCAATTTGAAGTCCTCTGCTAACTTTTAACCAAAGGACCTTGACATTAGCCTTTACTTCTGAGAACTAGATGCCAAATGGGAGCATTCCCAGCACAGAGTCCTGAGGTATCCTGCTTTTGACCAGTCTCCTTAATAGAGGTGGCAGTCTCACCAGTCCTGACTATCTGGGTAGTGTCTGTGAGTCAGCTGGCATTCCAGCGAGTTATATAGGGATTTATGCCCAGTTTGGTGAGTTTGTCAACTATCCCTGAGTGGGGTGTTGTGTCCGATTCCTTAACCAGTTTCAGGTAGGCAGTATGCACCATTTCTCTTCCTCTTATTGCATCGGTGACCGTCTCAAAGAAAACCAGCAGGTTTAGTAGGAATTGCCTTCCCTTGACGAAGCAAAACTGAGTTAGGTGCAGTGTCTGAAGGTTGCCTGTGTTTTTGTTGATCATTTCTGCAATAATTCGTTCCACTGCTTTGCATATTAGACAAGTCAAACTATTAGGTTTGTAGTTTCTGGGGTCAGTTGATGGTCCACCCTTGTGTCAAAGTGTGTGGTATGATGAAATGCTACTCGTATCTCGGCTCAATAACTGTGATTTTGCAGTTTTTGTCTGGCTAGATGTTGCTCTTTTTTGTCTCTTGCTATGCTGTTCTTTGCCCCCTTCCCCCAATACTGGTATATCATCAAAATTAACACTTTTTTTTACCTTCCTTAATGCAACAGCTATCTGAAACGTTTATGGGGCTAACAGTTTAGCAAATGGGTGTCTAAGAAGTATGTAGCCTCTCTTAGGTAAATGTAAACTTAATAGAATTTTAGCACAATTTGACAAAAGCCGTGGTTAACATCGAGCACATAAAGTATGTAACTGATACCACTTCCTTGATTCATACAAAGCTGATGATATTGCTATATTTTTAAAACCATATAAGCCTTACAGCCTTTTATTTTTTGTTTTCACAGCAGTAACCATGTAGTTCATCTGCTTATTAATCTCAATGTGTCTCTTGTGCTCAGTCACCATTCTGCTTGACTGTCTCTCGAAGCATCTTATACTTTTCCTTAGAACATGCATTATTGGTAACTTAATGGCACCTGTGTGAAAATATTCTCTTAGCAAATAGCTCAAAATCTGTAAACAAATCTTAAAGCTTGTGACGCACATCACTTGGCATTTGGGAGTGGGGATCCATTCCTCTTATGGTACTAGAAACCCAGTCTTGAACTTTCATGGTAGCATGCATTTATTAGTAACTTAATGGCATCTATGTGCACTCCCTCTTATGGTACCCAGTCTTGAACTTTCGTGGTAGCATGCATTTATTAGTAACTTAATGGCATCTATGTGCACTCCCTCTTATGGTACCCAGTCTTGAACTTTCGTGGTAGCATGCGTTATTAGTAACTTAACGGCATTTATGTGAATATAATATTCTAGTAAATAATTTAATGCTTTAAAAGTTTGAACAGTCATTGCATTGTACTCTGTGCCATTGTGTAGTTTAAAATCAACACTTTATAGTTTTTGTGCTCAGATTTCTGACTTGTTTCAGTGTGTCCTGACTTGTTTCAGTATGTCGGTGGCACTCTTCTCCCTGTGTACATGCTGCATCACTTATTTTGCCCACAGATACCTTATTTGTGTCTTTTTTTTTTTTTTCTTCACCACATGCATTATTTTGGATGTGAATTTTGTTTTATTTATGCAGTGATTTCTTTTTCCAAAGTTTCTGCACTTTGCATTAAATGGCTTTTTAGTCGGGAGTGGCAGAGAAGTGATGCAGGATATGTACGAGGGTAGTGTGACATTGGTGAGGACTGCGGTGGGATTGACAGATACGTTTAAGGTGGAGGTGGGATTACATCAAGGATCAGCTCTGAGCCCTTTCTTATTTGCAGTAGTGATGGACAGGTTGACAGATGAGATCAGACAGGAGGCCCCGTGGACTATGATGTTTGCAGATGACATTGTGATATGTAGTGAGAGTAGGGACAAGGTTGAGGAGACCCTGGAGACATGGCGATATGCTTTAGAGAGGAGAGGAATGAAGGTCAGCAGGGCTAAAACAAAATATATGTGTGTAAATGTGAGGGAGGGCAGAGGAATGGTGAGGATGCAGGGAGTAGAGTTGGTAAAGGTGGATGAGTTTAAGTACTTGTGATCAACAGTTCAGAGTAATGGTGAGTGTGGAAGAGAGGTGAAGAAGACAATACAGGCAGGGTGGAATGGGTGGAGAAGAGTGTCAAAAGTGATTTGTGACAGATGGGTACTAGTAAGAGTGAAAGGGAAGGTCTGCAAGAGGGTAGTGAGACCAGCTATGTTATATGGGTTGGAGACGGTGGCATTGATGAAAAGGCAGGAGTCTGAGCTGGATGTGGCAGAGTTAAAGATGTTGCGATTTGCACTGGGTGTGACTAGGATGGACAGGATTCGGAATCAGTATATTAGAGGGTCAGCTCAGGTTGGACAGTTTGTAGACAAAGCAAGAGAGGCGAGATTGCGTTGGTTTGGACATGTGCTGAGGAGGGATGCTGGGTATATTGGGAAAAGGATGCTACGGATGGAGCTGCCAGGTAAGAGGAAAAGAGGAAGGCCTAAGATAAGGTTTATGGATGTGGTGAGAGAGGACATGCAGGCGGTTGGTGTGAAAGAGCATGATGCAGAGGACAGGAAGAAATGGAAACAGAAGATCCGCTGTGGCGACCCTTAACGGGAACAGCCAAAAGATGATGATGTGCATAACATATCCGTGAATTGTTTTGTGCGCTTTCCACAATTTGCAGCATATTTTACTGTTTTGCTTGAGTTTGTCTTCTGTCTTGTAGGCAGTTTTTGCCTATTTCTCCACTAGGCAAATTTTACCTAATTTTCCTCTGTGAGCACGTGTTTGTGTTGAATGAGTAGCTCATCCACCAGTTGCTTTGTTTAATATTAAAGTTACTTCTAACTTTTCGCTCATAATTTCTGATACCTTGCCAGTTGTGTTGTACTAACTGTGTAAATCAATAAACTTGATCTTTTGACTCCTCTTTGATAAGCTTTGTCCATTTTAAGAAGACACGCTGGATACTTGGCAGATTTGTTCTTGGCTACAAGTAAATCTGAAATGTCTACGTGTTGCAGGGGCAAAGGAATAGAGCTGCAGTGAGGACACATCAGTGTACCACACTGCTACTACTTTTCCACATCCCAAAGACAAACAAAAATGGTGAATTAAAGGTCTTTGATTAGATGTTCCTAACAGCTGGAATAAGCCCCCTATATTTCTTGGATTTATGGACTCTCACTATTCAGTTCACTTACTTGACACCTTTCTATCCATATAACCACAGAATGTAAGAACGTTTGCTAGCCATTATAATTTTATTTTAACCTTACTCTCTTTAGTATCCTGTTTTTGGTGTTTTTAGTGATCTGTACATTCTGTCTTCGTGTTATTTTTAGTATCAGCCATTTTGTGTGTTTTTCCCCCACTCCTTTTCTTTGTTTACATTTCTCTTGATTCATAGTAGCACTTTCTGACTACATGGCTCAAAAGTCTTCCCTTTTGGAGATGGTAATCTCTCAAACAACCAGGGGTAAATACACACTGATTCAGCAGTGAATGTCACCATTGCTAGCCCATGCAAGTTCAAAAAGGGGACAAAGACTTTCACCAACTTTTGATTCTGGTTATCTGGAACATATTTGGTATAGAATCAGTCCTTAATTTCTTAATGGAGAACCTCCACTTTGTTAATTTATTTAGTCTTTGTTTCTCTTATTTATACTTGTTGCATTTATCATAAGTGTTTCTCATTTGCTTCATAGTAGAGTGTGTGTAATTAGAGAGAAGGGAGCACAAGTGACTTCTGCTGCCATAAAATATTTGGGATCAGCAGCCTTGTTGAGAAAAACCTGTCATTTGGAGATTGTAAGTTGTAGGAAAGCATTCTAATATTGATAAATATGTTTGGATATGTTACTTGAGGGGTAATACTCTACAGGGTGTGTCAGCTGCCACATGTGGCTCCTTGAGTTAAGCATATGGCTCTGCCTGACAGCAACATAACTAAAACATTAGCATGCAATATGTTTGAATTCAGTACAACATTTTTGTGAAAAATCAGTATGTCTAACTGTGTGTTGCTGTTTTACAGTTTGAATTCTTTTCAATAAGCAACATTTTAAGAATCATTAAAGAGATCTCTTTTCATTTATCTTACGGACTTATGTTTATTTGTGAGCTTGTATACTTACCTCAACAGTCTTCTTTTGAGATCTGACCAGAGACTGAAAGAGTAAAAACATTTTATAGGTTAGGACAAACATTATTTTATTTCATTTGCAGCAGATGAGGATGATGATGATATTTATTTGTGCTGCCATTTTACTTGTATGTGGGATTATCCCTCCTGCATCTAACAGATCAGTATGGGTTTTTATTTTGTTTTCTGTTGTTGCTGTGTACAGTATCACCCACCATTTTGAGCTGTGCTTACTGTTTATTATTGTTCCCAATGTTCTCAACAGTTGATTCTTCATTTGATAGCCTCTACCATTACACCAGTTCCCCTAGTGAGATACCACATGAGTATTACATTGGACCCTCTTTTGTCCAAGGGTTGCAAAGTCTACACCGCCGACAAGCTTACAGAGATCATGTCAAATGGGTGGGCATCCTCTCCCTCAGTAATGGAAGGAAGAACCTTTTGTCCACCAAACTCCTGCTACACTAACCACTGATGCTTTCCTTTTGGGGTGGGGGAGCATTTCAAGAAGAATACTGTTCATGGTGCTTATTCCCCACTAGAGGCCAACCTTCACATCAGTATCTTGGAGATGAGAGTGGTCTTCCTAGTGTTGCAGGCCTTTCGGGATTTCTTCCCCATGAGTGTGCTATCCATCCAGACTGGCAACGTGGTGGTTTGGTATGTCAGCAAACAGTGGGAAACATCATCATACCCACTTTGCTGGGAGACCATGACAGAGTGGCAATGGACTATGAGAGAGTGGCAATGGAAACTGTCTTCCCATCTTTTTTTCTGATGGTAACATATCCTGGGGGGATCAAATGTGCTAGTGGCCAAGTTGAGCAGGTTGATCCTACTGCCCCATGAGTGGTCTGTCAACCAGATAGTGGCGATAAAATTTTCAACTGCTTTGGCCAACCTTGTTGCAACCTGTGTGCATTATACCTGAACAACAGGTGCTGCAGTTACTTTGCCCTAATTCCTCTACAGGGGCAGTCACCAAGGGATGCTGTAGTTAAATACCACTTTTGAGAAAATGTATTCAGAAAGCCAGAAAGTTTATGACCAGCGTGATCCTCATTGCTCTATTTTGTCCCTGGCAGATTTGGTTCCCCTTTCTTTGGCTTCATTTGATACACCTGCCTTGAGTGAGTGTTATGTCCCAATCCAGAGCTCTTGAGTCACCCATCCAGAGTGCCCTCTTTGTGTCTTTCGGCTTTTCCCGGTTAGGGGTCGCCACAGCGGAACTCCGGTCCGCTAATGATTGGTAGTTGATTTTTACGTGCCAAGTTACCAGCCCTGATGCACAACCTTCAACAAAGGTATGCCCATTCACGCATGTCTCCACGCAGAAGACGCTCTAGCTGAGAATCGAACCAGACAGCGTCTTACTGTGAGGCGACAATGCTACCGCAGCACCACCACATCCAGAGTGCCTCTGCAGGATCTAAATGCCCTAAAGTTGACTGTATGTTTCCTCCAATTTTAGCAATAGTGCAATATGTCAAAAACAGTCTACCAAAAAGATGTATATCAAAGCAAAGGGGTAAAATAGGGAGAAAATGTTCTGTTTGGGCTTCCTCGAAAGGATTGCATCCATTTTCTGCTCCTCTTTCATTGATTTTAGATTTTGTCTGATTTTTTTCAGAAAGGGTTCCATTTCTCCACTGTTAAGGTACATATTGTTGCCATATCACATTTTCACATAGGGCATAATGACTGCTTTTATAGTCTCCCTTAAAATCTTCAGTGCTTTTCCTAAGGGTGCTTAGCTTCAGTAGAGTTCAAGCATCTCTCATGGAAGATCATTTTTCAGTTACACCCGCTAGATGGATATCTTGCAAACCACCATATCTCATTTTTCATAGACAAAGTAGACTTGAGAATTGATTCTTTCTACCAAAGGTGACATCTGAAGTAAATTTGAATCGGTCATTTGATTTGCCAGTCTTTTCTTAAGGTTCTCAAACATGAGAATGTATCCTACATAACACTAGATGTTCGCAGACTGTTCAGATTCTATTTACCTCAAACCAGAGTATGTTGTCCTTTTATGCAACCCATGTGCTTTTCACAGCTTTGGAATCTGTCCCAAAGATTGAATCTGAAGAAAATAGACAACTTCACATTCGAAAGTTATCTCTCACGCCTTTCTCCTTCAAATATTGTCACGGACAGCTTCTGGTGACTGGGCAGACCTCAATTAAGACCCTGTCTGTTAAAATTTCCTTTTGTACCTTACTGTGGAAGTAGCATGTCCCCATCTGTGGCACATAGGTATAAGTCAGCAAACTCGATCTGAAGTTATTTCGTGGAGAGGGGTGGATTATGGACTTGGGAGGAGTTAGAGCCTTAGATCCATAGCTTTGGAGGAAGACGCTGAGGTCAGATCAGACAACCCAAAGGTTGGACCAAGCAAAAATGAGATGACACGGACCTGTCATAATAAGTACATAATTTTGTTTTCCCGTCTTCGGACTTTGACTTTTTAAATGAAAGACCTGCTCTAGTAAAGTTTTTAGTTGCATCTGCATCTAGAACAGAAGCTACTGTTAAAAAGGTGATAATAAATAAGAGCATATACAATATTTCATGATAACTATAAGAATCAATTAGAGGAGTTTAGAAAAGACTGAAACGGAGACTGGAAAATCAATTCACAAAATAACAATGGCAGGACATATGTATGGATCACAAATATGCAACAAAGTCGAGAATGTGTAGGATCTTTGTTTGGAAGTGTTTTACATATTTTTATAACCCCAAGCAGACTTTCGCTAGCAATTGTTGGTGGTGAGATGGAAAAGAAAGAGGTTGGGAACATATGTTTTGGGGGTGTAATGATAATGAGCTGGTAGATTTTAACAGTTCATACAGAGTATGTCAGAAACATTGGGTAAGCAAGAAGCTATAATAAGGAATTGTTTCTTTCCAGCTGGGACACAGGATTCAGGCCATATTATGTTTAATTCTGTTGACTGCCACAAAAGCATTTACTAGAAAATGGAACTCTGTCTTCGGAAGGAGCAAATTACATAGAAAGAAGTGAAAATTGTGGGAACAGTGCATTCAGAATAATGTTTTGAGGAAGACGTGAGGTTTAAGGGAAGGCATGAATTCATTGCAATAGGAAGTGTATGACCTGACATCACTTTTTAATTTGCCTTGATGTTTCATTAGTGTTACAGTTGTCTACTTCATTCGCACTTTTGCATGTTGCCTCCGAAATTCCTTATTTGATTAGTATGTAGTAAACTGCTTTGAGTCTGGCTGTCCTTATTTATTGGGGAAACCATGATATCTAAACAAGCACTATTTTCATAACATTGTGCAGTTTTCCTGTTTGTTTATCTTAAGCCAGTGAGGCGCAGCGCTGTGCATTGCATTTCCCATGGTTTTAGTACCTATATTTTGAAAAAAAATGCAACTGTACAATGAGAAAGGTTTGGAAATTTCTTCCTCACAGGCATCTGACTGCAGAGATCATGGTGTAGTTTATGTGTTAGGAAAATCTTGGTCCTTGCTGATTTGCTTTACTGTTTTGCCTCGTCAGTCTCTGTCAGAGTTGTGTTGGGCTTGGTTTACTTTCTAGAATATGCACTTTATTTCCATAGCAATTATTTTACAGGAAATAAAAATGTTAGTAACTAGGTACACAAAACTGATTTATCTTGTGATGGCCTTCAGAATGTACTCGTGCCAAAAGGCCAAAGCCTTCAATACTGTTCCCCACTCGGGTATAATGGATAAACTCTCTCAACTAGGCATCGAGCCGTATGTTTCCAGATTGGTAGCAAACTAGCTCACTGATAGAACCCACCTAGTCAAAATAGGGGAAGCCACCTCCAGCAGTACACCTGTAATGAGCAGTGTACCCCAGGGATTGGTCTTGGGGCCTCTGCTGTTTGGGATATATTTTTCTGAGGTTTAGGCCAAAACCAGTGGACTGTGACTGACCCAGTTTGCAGATAACTGCAAGCTGGGCATTGACATCAATTCTCCTAGTGATGTCTCACCCAAACAAACGACTGGTGCCAGAAACATGGCCTCAAACTGAATGCCAAAAAATGCATCATCATCCCCTTTTTGGGGAGGCTGACATTTCCACAAGTTATGACATTAATAACAAGGTCCTAAGCACGCAATCAGTCGTGAGGGACTTGGGCACCAGGTTGATGGCAAAGTCAACCATATTGCCTCTGTTGTACGGAAAACTTTCTACATGGTCCATCTCATTAGTACGGGTATCTCATCCAGGGACAAGGTGGTCATAACATTCCTGTATTCTTCCCTTATAAGACCCATTATTGAGTCCAGTGCCCCTTTCGGCATGTACCTCACAATGCACATTCAGCAGCTGGAGTGAGGACTTGTTGGCAGGACAGATTTGTGTCCCAGAGACTCCCCCTTCTGTGATCTAGACTCCCTCTCCGCGTCAAGCAGGGTACTCATTAACCCTTTTTAAGCGCATCCTGAACAGCTGGATGGGAAACAGGAAATACTCCCCTAGGATTCCATCTGAGCCCCTGCTGGACAGGGGCATCGGATGCTGACTTGTCGGAACATGGACTAAACTCTTGGCTAGGCTTGTAAGGGCCTCAGGGCCAATAACATAGTAACTTCCTATGATCCTAATGCTTTGCTTAGTACTTCCAAAATGGCTACAGGCTGAACAGCAGTGTAATTGGAGCTGTCCCAGTGTGAACTTTTACTGGCTTCTAACATTTTCTGTGTTTTATCAATGTGGGGAAATAGTTGGTTACTGGCTAGATGTTCTTTGTGTTTCACTGTTGCAATCATTACATTTGGGTTATCTGCTTGCAGATAGCCCTCAGTCAGCTTGATTACCAAAGTCTTGGGTCCTGCGTTGGTTGCTGTCTCATCTTCCATGACATCAGGTAGTCAGGGGTATAAAGCATGCAAGCCGACGCCATTACATCAGTCTTTCTTGCTGTGCGGTGCCTGAAGCAGAAGCAAGTGCCGGTCGGCCGACTCCTTAAATTTTTGTTTTCAAGTTTCAGATCCGAAGTCTTCAACTAAGCTAAGTACCCCGTTGGGGAACCTTTTTCTTACTCTAAACCAATGTCAGTAAAAGTTAACAATTGTATTTCTTGTGGAAAGCAAATACCTCAAAGATTTTAATTCATACTGCATTCCTTCCTTAGGCCCAGACCACGACGTACCTCGCTGTCGGTTTTGTGCCTTATTCAAACCTCGAACTATTCGTTGTTGGTTCATTTTCGCATCTAAATATTTTGGTGTTTGGTTCAATTATCCAGAAATGGCTTCGGTAAGCCACCTGTCTACAGACATTCCGAAAAACGCAAAGATAAAGACCGAGACAGGCCACATGGGTCCAAAGCTGCCGAAGATGCTTCTCCTAAGCTAGTCGCCAGTTCTCAGTGAGGCATTTTGCAGCCCCTGATACCCGCTACTTCAGATTCGCAGGCTTCTACTGAGACCCATTTGAAGTCCGGTGTGCCGCGAGATGCTTCTTCGAATGTGGAACCTGTGGATGTCTCTACCTTGGGTCAGGAGCCGCTGTGCAGGCACTGGCTTCTGAGGGTGTATTCAGGCCTACTGACTTGCATATTGAACCAATGCCATCTTCTTCAAGGCCTAAAATGCGATCCATGCCTAGAAAACAGACACCCAGACTGCATGGTCAGACCCTTATGCCTAAAAAACAAATAAGAATGGCTGAAGACTTTATTACTCTAATCAGGGGAAGCCACCCTTCTCCCTCTAAGAGAACTAGAACTGATTTTCCTTCTGATTCTTCTGATCAGGATTCTGACATTTCTGTTTCTTCTGATGACCAGGATTTGCCCTTGTCTACCTATGAGGATTCTGATGCAGAAGACTCAATTCCATCTGCTTCCCCTCCAGAAGATTTCTCTTTTTGGTGAAACTTTGCACACTCTTAGGGAGCATTTCTGCTGGGAGAGCCAGGATTACTGACTCCAAAAAGAGGCTTAGGGAATTCTTACTCCTACCTCAACACAGGCCTTTACAATGTCCAGTACAGGAGGGATAGCTAGAGGATGCCTTCTTGGAATCTAGCCTGGCTCCAGACACTTTACCTCCGGCTCCCAGGAAACCTGACTGATATTGCAGTGTACCTGACTCTCACAAGTTCCTCTTTAAGAATCCTACTGCGGACCCAGAGACCATTTCACAGGGACCCAAAGGCATTAAGGCTACTACTGCCAAAAACCCTATCCCTTCTGATAGAGATTGGGTAAGAAGGTATACACTTCTGCAACTTTGGCCATTAGGACCTTAAACCGCCAGTTTCATATGTTAAAGTATCAACAGCATATTATTAGATTGCTTAAACAGAAAATTATGTTGATTCCTGACTGTACTGAAAATAAAGAATAACAGGATTTAATGCATTCTGCTGAACAAGTTGGAAAACCTACTTTGCAATGTGGTTTTGATTCATTAGAGGCATCTTGCAGGGCTGCTGTTACTGGGTCTGTACTTAAAAGGCTTGCTTGGCTTAAGGAGCAATCTTTGCCAGATCATGTTAAAGCTAAATTACTGGATGCTCCCTTAAACCAAGACTGCCTGTTTGGCAGTAAAGCAGAAGTACTTAAAAAGATGGAGGAAAAAGCTAAATCTATGCAAACTGTTAAAGATTTTGTGCAAGTGCAACCTCCCAGATTTAGCAGGCACTGGCCTTCTAAGAACTGATCCTATCCTGCCTCTTCCAGGCCTTCTCAGTCCAAACCCAGAACCAGCAGAACACCCAGGCTTCAGTCCCAAAGTACTCACAGGCCTAAGCAGTGGGGGTGGGGTGGGGGGCTTCCACTTCCAAAGCTGGTAGTAGTAAAACACCCCCCTATGGTAAACTGTCACAATGACTTAACTATAAACCTTCCAAACCCTGCTCAATTGACTTCCTTTAGGGGGAAAGATCCCCATGCATGCGACAAACTGGGAACTCATTACCCAAGACAAATGGGTTTTAAATATGGTTTCCCAAGGTTGCAGATTCCACTTCCACTCCTTACCAACCCCAAACGGTTGGCCAGACTTACCCCCAAATCAGTGGGCAGAGGCTCAAAAACAAGTTCTCTCTCTTCTAAGCATCAGGGCTATTCAACCTGTCCCAGAAGAAGAATGGGGGCAAGGTTTATACTCAAGACTTTTCCTTGTTCCCAGAAAAGACAATTCCTGGTGTCCTATCCTGGACCTGTCTATCCTAAACACTTTTTTGGTAATTCCAAAATTCAAAGTGCTAACTCTTCATCAGCTGCTTCCCATGCTAGTCAAAAATGCCTGGTTGGCAACACTGGATTTAAAGGAAGCCTACCTGCACATCCCAATAAGGGAATCGTGCAGAAGATATGTACGCTTCAGAGCAGGCTACATGCACTGTCCATTCTCTGCACTGCCCTTTAGCTTATTTACTGCGCCAAGGGTATTCGCAAAGTGCCTAGCTACAGTCATTGCATTTTGCAGGCAAAGAAATATTCAAATATACCCACACCTGGATGATAGTATGCCATGGCTTTCTGCCTGAATTAGACAATTAAATTGTCTAGCATTTGTAAAGAAATTACTAACTTCCCTGGGGTACACCATAAACAAAAAGAAATCACATCTAGTACCCTGCCAACAAATTGTATTCCTGGGAGCAAGCTTGAATACAATTTCCCAGGTGGCATACCTCACGCCAGAGAAACAAGTTCATTTGACAGCCTACTACAAACTACTGGCCACAAAGACCCAGCTATATGCAAGGAAAATACTGCAAGCCCTGGGGTTCATGGCCTCTTGCATTCTACTAATTCCATATGTGAGACTGCATATGAGGAAACTACAATGGTATCTGAAAAGCCTGTGGTGTCCACATTCTCTGGACCTAGAATCAATGATTCCTATCATACCTTGCCTAAAGACAGAGTTCCTTTGGTGGGCAAAGGCCTGCCACCAAAACAAGGGACTGCCATTCACTCTACCCCCTGCCGCCCAAACCCTAACAACAGACGCATCCGACTATGCATGGGGGGCTCACTTGGCAGGGCAGTGGATTCAGGACAAATGGAACCAGAGTCAAATGCACCTGCATAGCAGTCAAAAAGAAATGTTAACTGTACAGAATGCTCCGACAGCCTTCAAGGACCACATTCTTCCAGGACAATTATTGCTAAAGACGGACAACGCCACTGTTATGTGGTACATAAACAAGCAGGGGGGAACACATTCCTACCCCCTCTGCAGACTAGCCATGGCTCTGTGGAACACCGCCTTGAGCTACCAAGTGCATCTACAAGCTCAGTTCCTGCCAGGAAAACTAAATACACTGGCAGACGGACAAAGCAGAATCCTCATGGACCCACACAAGTGGAAACTGGAACCAAGGATTTTCAACATATTAACAAGCAAATGGGGGAGCCCAGATATACACCGGTTTGCCTACCCCCAGAACTATCAATTGGAAAAATATTGCGCAAGGACTCCCCACAAGCTTGGAAAGTGGATCCTTTCCTCGTCTGCCTCTGCTCTCCAAAGTACTACTAAAGATCAAACGACAAACCAGGGATGATTTTGATTGCACCAGCCTGACCATGCCAACACTGGTACCTCCTCCTGCACAATGTGTCACTTTTGGCCCCATGGCACCTGCCTCAGACTCCTACCCTGCTGTCTCAGCAGGAAAACCAGATTCCACACACTCTGCTTCAAACACTGAACCTAGCAGCCTGCCTAATTACCTAAGCTCTCCTTTACCATCCCTCAGTAAACCAGTGATGGATGTCATTTTGGAGGCAAGGGGGCCTAGTTGTAGAAAATCAAGGGATGAGCACAGCAGTGCCCAATTTACGACAGATTTTACAATACTTAACTGAGATGCTTCACAAGGGCCTGTCTTTTTCCTCAATAAAAATTCACGCCTCAGCCATTTCAGCTCATTATAACACAGAACCTCCCCTCTTCTCTCATCCACTGCTCAAGCAGTTCCTTAGAGGGGCCAAAAGCTCCATCTCCAGCCTGGGACCTTAAGTTTGTATTGGAGAAACTCGCCCTTCCTCCTTTCGAGCTAGCTGCTACTGCAGATTTAAAATTCTTTTCTTGGAAAACAGCTTCCCTTTTAGCCATCACTTCAGCAAGAAGGGTATCTGAATTACAGGCCCTTATGGCAACAGAGCCTTTCATAATTTTTCATGCGGACAGGGTGTCCCTCAGGACCAATCCCTCTTTCATGCCGAAGGTGGTATCCAGTGTGGCCCTTAATCAGTCCATTCATTTGCCAACCTTCTTTTCTAATCCACAGAACAAAGGGGAACGAATACTGCACTCCTTGGATATGCACAGACAACTTAGATTTTACTTGGACAGGACTAAGCCTCTCAGGAAATCTAAACAACTGCTGGTTGCATTTGCTGCAGGGGCAGAGGGGAAGGCCATTTCAAAGCAAACCATTTCTAAGTGGATAGGCCATTGCATTCATTTCCGCTATAAGCACCATGGAAAACCTACCCCACGGGGGATAAGACCACATTCAACCAGGTCTGCATTACCTCTACAGCCTTTCTCAGAGGTGTCCCTACTAGGGACATCCCTAGATGCTGCTACCTGGAGTTCTGTACATACCTTCACCAATCATTACCACTTGACAATTGTTTCTAAATTCAGAGCTGGTTTTGCCACTGCAGTCTTGCAGGACCTTATAGCTGGTCCTAATGCTAACTGCCTCCTCCCTTCCTTAACTTTGGGAATCTACCCAAATGTAATGACTGCATCAGTGAAGAACATAGTACAGTTGTTCAAGCGTATTCACTGTTGCAGTCCCAGTTACCCTCCCTCCAGCCCCCTGACTTCTATTGACTATACCTCTATTCTTGCTTGCTATGCTTAAAACTTTCTGGTGTATTTGCTTTTTGATGGAGGTGTAACCTTGTATATAATTGCTTCCCATTATGGGGGCACCTGACATCTGGGGCAAGAAAAACTGATGTAATGGCGTTGGCTGCAGGCTTTATACCCCTGACAAGCTGAAGTCATGGAAGATGAGACAGCAACCTACAGCAACCTACACAGGACCCAAGACTTTGATAATCAGGCCCACTGAGGGCTGCCTGCAAGCAGATAACCCAAATGTAATGACTGCAACAGTGAATACACTCAAACATCTACATTTATGGTACGTGTACACAACTGTACTTTCTTAACACAACCTGGATGCCAGCAAAGAAGTCAAAATTGACTAGTTTCAGTGTTAGGACGTGGAATGGCTTTCAGTAATGTAACAAGGAACAATTAAATCAAATGTATTCTCTGCTTAAAATAAGTGAAGCAATGGAAGAATATAGAAAATCGTGTTATTAAAATAAAAATCCATAAAAAGTTTATATGTTCTTTAAATGCTATTCCTAATTATACTTTCTTGATTATACTGCTTATGCTTGTTTGTAAATGATCTGCCATGCTTTAACTAATAATAATTAGAACTAAATAATAGTAAATAATATGTTTTATTTTTAACTCTATTAATATAAACAGTAAGTAATATTCCATTGTATATACTTATAGCTTTCTCTTACATTTTTTTTATTTCTGCTTTACACTCTTTTATTTTCTACTCTCTCTTTCTTTTCTTTATTCTTTCTCTTTATTTTTTTCATATTAATATATAGAAATGCTTTTGATCATATAGACACAGTAAATAATAAGATTTGCATAAAAATTGAGTTGGGACAAAAATATTGAGTTTTATTATAACTTTGGGCTTAATTTCACTCACATAGAGGCTGTAATAACCTGTAAAGTACATCGTGAAGGTTTTGTCATGTTTAGATGCATTTACACTGCTAAATGAATGTTTGTCACTAGTTTTAACAAGTTTCCCGCCAAAATGTCAAGGGAGACAATCTGGGATGTGGGCTACCTCATGAACAGTGTCCTCGAGTTGTTTTAAAAGCTTCAACTCTTAGAATTCTCACAGAGAAGCTGAAAGCAGTCAATTTGACCTTTGACCCAGATATCACACTGACACATCGCAGATTCAGGAAGAACACTCTACCAGGAAGTAGAACTGATGAAAATGAGACTATGTGAAGGAAAATGAACTCTTTAAACATTTAAATGTGAGTTATTTTATATAATTACTTAAATATCTATGTTATAATTCATAAAATGTCAGTTATAATGATTTTAAATGATGCAGTTTCTTGTAGTAAGTAAATGTCTTATTTTAGAAGGCATAGAAAATGAAACATTTATTCAAGTGTTTTTGAAAATCTACTTGACTGCAGCATACTAATCTGTGTTAAAAACTTATGTTCCAAACATATACATTACTATAACTCATTTAATTCATCTGATTGACAAGCATAAATAACTTTATAACTCTATTCTGGAAGAAATTGTCATGTGATATATTTTAAAGCAGTAGTATAGACATACAAGATACAGATGGCCTTTTTTTACAATAATGCAAGTGTTTCTGAGAATTTGTATAACTATGCAGTATGATTTATAACAATTTCTATAAATATAATATTTTATTCTATTGACAATAATGAGTATGAGTAAAATGCTCATATACAAGCAATTCACTCATATACAAGCAATTCAAGTTTTTTTTTTGGAAGCTGTTGACTGCATTTACATGACAGAAAATAGATGCATCTTAATATATGTAATGTCTGAACTATATTAGCCAAAGT
The DNA here is from genome assembly GCF_019279795.1 of Protopterus annectens. NCBI lineage: Eukaryota > Metazoa > Chordata > Ceratodontiformes > Protopteridae > Protopterus > Protopterus annectens. The sequence continues at coordinate 170,334,861 of NC_056726.1, forward strand.
TTTTGATTTAAATGAATGTTAGAGCTTATTTTTTACATACTTTGAATAAATTAATATGTAAATATGCCTTCCCTTTTTTTTTTTTTTTCTTCTCTCTCTCTCTCTCACTCTCTCTCCCTCTTTTCACGTCTTTTATTTCTCTCTCTCCTCTTGGTTCCTAATATCAAGATTATTTGAATACAAGTGTATTATATTGCATAGATGTATATAGTAGTATGAATAGTTTTTAAAAAAAAAAGTTTATTTTAGTTTATATGATGCTGTTTTATCAAATGTGTAGTCTTGTCTTGCTAGATAATTGAATTGAAAGCTGTTAATTTAAGTTAAATATAACCAGTATTAAATTGATAAGGTGGTAGCTGAGGTACTGCTGCTTAGGGTAGGGGGTTAACTTGAGTGGTAAATACTACGCTAAGTTGGAGTTTTTAACTCCAGGCTGGATGCAAGGTTTAATCCTTGCATTATTTTCACTTGTTCATTGTTATATGTATATAGTTTTGACATCCACAATATATTTTGTACACTCATTGTCACTACAAGCAAAATTGAATCCTATACAAAATCCCATAAGAGATTCAATAAATACAACTATATTTAAAGGTACACCTAAAGGAGGAGATGTAACATTACTTATGTTGTTATTTGTTATTTTGATCATAAGATTCTTAAGTTTTAAAAATGCCAAATGACATCTTTAAAAGGAATTTCTTTAAACATTAATGGATTGAATAATACATGTAAAAGGGCAAGCCTAATAAGATACATTAATTTACATAAGGCCAGCTTAGTCTTCCTGCAAGAAACCCATCTCTTGAAAAAAGATATTGATAAACTAGCCACAAACAAATATACAGTATTGAGTTAGTTCAGAGCACACTCAGAAAAAAAGAGGAGTGGCTATTTTATGGAATAAAAGTATGCCCATTCCTAAAACCATTAAGTCTTATCAGGATGGCAAAGGAATGTTTTGTATGGTTACAGTACAAATTAATGGGAAGACTTGCACTTTAATTAATGTATATTGGATACCTGGAATTGGTATTAATACAGTGAAACATCATCTTGATAAGATCATATCATTCTCTATAGGAGATATTATTTTAGCTGGTGACTTTAATTGTATACTACATGAAAGTGATACTACCACTATAGGAAAAAGAAGAATTACATCTAATGCAAAACATTTAAATGATTTTGCTAATTCTTATCATTTGAATGATATTAATAATCAGATTCAAAATCATTACCATACACCTTTTTTCTAACAGATACAAAACTTATTCAAAAATAGATAGGGTCTTTATTTCTAACCAGATGGTAACAGATTTAATTAATTCCAAAATCATTTCATGTCCTATATCTGATCATAATTCAATTGTTTTTGAATTCATGATAAAAAATACTCATAATGTTCAGATCAAAAGGATACCAGCATACTTAACTCAACTAAAAGACTATAAAGAATATATACTTTCAGAAGTAAAACATTTTTAGACGTAAATAATACTCCTGAAGTCTCCATTGTCTATGTTTGGGATGCCTTAAAATCATATCTATATGGACAAAGTATCCGATAGTATCAGATGGTATAATAATAAAAGGAAATCTTGGGATAAGGAATTGTTAGTAAATTAGACTCTTATAAACATAATAATAAAGAAAATATTATGGACAAGAAAGTTATTGAAGAAATAAACAAACTAAATGAGAAATACAAAGAAATTTTAACTCAAAGTTAAAATAACTTTAGAGAAATACAAGTTTTTGTCTTATTCAATAAGCCCCAAATACTTACATAGACTTAAAAATAAAACAAAAAGGTTGAATAAACAAAACCATATCAAAGAAATCTTTTCTCTAAGGAAAAAGACGAATGTTTCTAGTATACCAGAAATACTAGATGAATTTAGAAATCACTTTCACAAAATTAACCATAATAACATTAACATGGAACCTAAAGATAAAATAAAGGAGTTTATAACCACAAACATGAATAAAAAGCTTAATAAACAACAGATTAAACTATTGGACAAAAGTATTTCATATACAGAGGTTATTACACAAATAAATAAGCTTAAATCAAACAAAGCACCGGGTAATGATGGCAATTATACCAGAGATATATAAAATCCTTTCTAAAAGTACATATTCATTAATACATAAGGTTTTTATTTTGGCCCAAACTGAGTTAATAACCCCCCCATCTTGGCAATATACATTTATTTCGCCAATTTTAAAACCTAATAAAGATCCAACTAGATGTACTTCATATCGGCCCATCTCATTACTTAATGTTGATTATAAAATGTTTATGAGTATTTTTGCTGATAGATTGAAGACAATCATCCCCTGCATTATAGATATAGATCAGACAGGCTTCATTGTAAATAGAAATACTTTTGATAATATAAGAAGAACTTTAACATTAATTGATTTTTGCAAATAGGAAAAAGAAAGATTTAACACTTATTAGTCTTGATATAAGTTCAGCATTTGATTCAGTAAGTTGGGACTATCTGTTTACCTTACTGAAGTGCACAAACTTCTTCTCAGATGCATTTGTAAATCTAATTGAGCATTTATACAAAGGAACATTGGCTTATATTAAGGTAGGAACATATGTTTCACAAAAAATACCCATTTTTAAAGGTACAAAACAAGGATGTCCACTTTCTCCATTATTATTCACTTTAGTAATGGAGCCTTGGGCTAATTTGATCAGAAACAGTTCTGACATAGAGGGTTTTGAAATGGATGAAAATACAACATCCAAAATTCAACTTTTTGCAGATGATGTTCTAATTACATCAGCAGGATCTAATTCTTCTATGCAGTCTCTATTTGATAAAATGCTGAATTTTAAAAGTATTTCTGGTTTAATATTCAATGAAGAAAAAACTAAAATACTACCTATATATACACGAAAAAATATTCTCATTAGTGATTTTACTAAATATGTACCCAATTCAGGTCAGATAACTTATTTAGGTATAATACTATCTAAAGAAATTAAATCTATTATATATAATAATTATAATACCTGTTTTCTTAATATACAAAATCTTTTGGAATAATATGTTTTTTACTATGGAGGAGAGACTTACAATTATTAAAATGATAATATTCCCCAAGATTTTATACTTAATACAATCAATAATACTTCACCTACAAAAATAATTATCAAGAAACTGAATACACTGTTAAATTTCCTATGGGCACCTAATAGACCTAGGATTGCATTAAAGAAACATACTAATAGCTGGTCTCAAGGGGGTATTTCTTTTCCAGACTTTAATTTATATACTATCTCTTCTATTGTAAAAGTTATTACTTTATTAATAGATCAGTCATATGTCGCAAAATGGAAAGATTATTGGGAGCTAATTAGTATGCACTTCATGATAAAAATATGATTGTAAATAACTCCATGTTATGGTTACTAAAGGAATTTTGTACTTCACCTATTACACCTAAACATATGGTTTGTTACCCATTAAATATTATTATTAGCTATCGTAACTTTATATTCATGCACCCTAAGTATAGGGAATGGAATTTTATTATATTCCCTATAATGTATACTCAGGGTATGCTTTTGTCATCTACTTCTGAAGGAACTCATTTAGCTATAGATAATGATCTAAAGTACTGGTATCAGTTGATATCTGATAATAAAGTTAAAAATCTAGATTTCTTAAAACAAGAATTTGATCTAAGAGAAACTTGCTGGTTAGAGGTTCAGACCTTTAGACAACATCTCATTAATAAAATAGATCTAATGTCTATAACAGTTAAATAATCTATTCCAACACTGATTGATTACTTGATATTAAATTTACAACATACAGTTTCTGATAAAGGTAAACTTTCATACATACATAAAATTATCAGACAAACTTTTTACAGTGTAGATACATACTGGAATTATTTCACTTCTATTAATGGGGACCCACCAAATCAACAAGATAAACAATATATATTGGAATCTGCCTATAGAACTACGTCTTCCATTGTCTGGAGACTTTATACATGGACATTTTTACATAGATCTTTTTATACACCTTTGATGATGAATAAAATAATCTATGTAAGAGATGTAATGTAGAAATTAATGCTGACTGGGCTCATATGTTTTATGACTGTATAAGAATACTGGAAGTCAATTAATTAATTTTTGCAGGCTCTTTTTACAGATAATTTCATTATTTCTAAATCTCTTATATTATTCAACACACCTGTACCTCAAAGTGTTAAAAAGGTTAAGCTTCCCTTGTTATGGTCTATTCTAGCAGTGGCTAGGAAAATAATAACCAGAAATTGGATTTCAGATACACCTCCTTCGTTCAATGAATTTAAAAATGTTATGAATATAGTGTGCCATATGGAAATAAACACAATTAGGTCAAGAACAACTAGAAAAACATCTTATTATATTGTATGGGATAATTTACAAAATTTGTTAAAAAAAATCTAATTTCAATAGCATGGTATTGATCTGATTGTAGTGGATGTCTTTGTAAATACTTTAGTTGTTTTGTTGAATGTTATAATCATATCTATTTTTAATTACTTGTATAAAATTGTTATGATATTTCTCTTGTATGTTAAAACAATAAACCTGTTTTGAAAAAAAAAAAATAAAAATCCATTAGGTAGCTATTGAGATGCACTGTAGAAATTGGAGACTGAAATGAAGCGGTAACTGTGTAAATCTGAGGCTTCTCAAGCAGAGCTGTTCCAAAAATAATGTTGGAGCACACAACCCTGAGATTTTTGCTATTCCAGGGAAATTGGAAAGAATTGACTATATATTTCATAAAAATCTTCAACTGGAGTGATGTTCCATAGCAGGATTTCTTAATTCAGAGGACACTTTGTGTGTTTGCTCCAGTCCTGGCCATCAGTGACAGACACCCCCAGTGTTGGGAGAGCACGATTATCAGGAAGAAGATTGTCAACAATGCAAAATCATTCATTAAGTGGAAGAACTGCTACGAGGGAAGAAAAGGGAAAGATAAAGAAGGTGATCTTTGTGTGGAAGTGTCAGCAACTAGGACACAAATTGTGGTGGCTATAATGCACAAAATGGGCAAAGACCCTTCATATTAGGATTCATATAGATTAGTTTTGATCTTAAACCATGATTTATCAAGTCCTTTTGTCTACACTAGCTAAGACGGTGGCAAAAATGTTGCCAAAATTGATGGGGATGGCTTGGTGTAGTTTTACATAGAAGAGGCAAATATTTGACAACATTAAAAGGAACCGTGATCTAAGGGGAAGTGGAGCTAATAAAACAATGCTATTGGTGAGTCTTTATACAGAAGAAGCATTTGATAATCTGTTGATATTTTATGAGTACAGCCATGGCAGCATTTGCTTTCCTTGATAATATTTGGTTAAATCTGGAGAAGGGCATTTTGGTGGTGTGGAACATTTTCAGCCTCTTTTCAAGATGTAAAATAAATGTGGATAAATGCTGTAGCAATAAACTAGATCTTCCAAGGCATATATTGATTCAGAAATTAATATATTTATGGGTCACGATAAGATAAATGCGTTTCCATGCATGAATTAAAAAATATTCTGTTAATACAGCTATGGATATGTGGGAAGATAATATAAAAAGAAATTAATAAAAATATCCCTCTTGATTGTGGATAGAAAACTACAAGCAGCAATAATGTTTGTCCCTTCAACAAGTTTGGTATTTTACCACCTGGAATAAGTTGTGAGGAGCAGAAGGAATTTATTTGGAAGAGGGAGAAAGTAAAGAGTTCATAGGTTCTTGGGTGTTTTAATAGGCTAACGACCACAGGGGTCTTTTTAAGCCTAGCCATACATCCCAAATCTCTAAGCCTAGCCATGCGTCCCAAATCTCTGACATCCCTTGGTAAGTGTAAGCAGGGGCTTGGGAGGTGAAACGTATACATGCAGAAGCCTGGGAGATGAACCATTTACAGGCTGCCTGTGTACATTAGAGAGACAAGTGCCAAACCGGTTGTGAATTTCTTGTTCCCCATCCAGTTATCCAAGTTGTACATGAATTGGGTTATGGAGGAACTCTGCTTCACATGGATGGGGGAGCCTGTTCCACTGAAGCGGTAATCTGGGATACAAACCTGTCTCTCCAGCAAGTCCTGTTTACAACACTCGCAAGTTTATATCTTTAGAACGGGTAATTCTGATGCTGTTTGTTTTGCAGATATGTAGGAGATCCATCAGAGTGGGGTCTGACAATGTCTTGTATGCCAGGCATAGGTCTCTTCTTAACAGCCTGTAGGAGTACAGGATGTAGGGCCTTGAAATGGCCTGCATAGGACATGTTACTTATGCCCTGTATTCTTTTACTGAAGAACGTCTGTGGACATTCCAGTTGTTGGATATGCCTGATTAGGTACATACCAAAGGGGGCATTGTACTCAGTGATGGGTCTGATGAATGCCAAGTACAGTGGAACAATGGCCTCCTTGGACCTGGATGCCATACCTTTGTTTGTAAGTTGTACAACATATAATGATTTCCTCACTACTGTAGACTTGTGATGGTCAAAGGCTAGATTACTGTCTGTGTGTCCCCAAGTCCCGGACTTCTGTGTCGGCTCTTGGGAGTGTGTTTTGCAATGTGATAGTTAGTTACTGGGGAGCAATAAATATCCAAAAAAAAGAACTCCAACAAAGAACAAGAAAGAGAAACCAAGAGCTTGAGGCAAACAAACACTTCCAGGACACAACAAATTGAAAAGAATGCATTCTGTTGGTTTTGTATTGAAGAAGATTTTCGCATACAACGACGTTGGCGGATTCCACTTTTTATCTGTTGGGACTACTGTTTTTTGAAAGTCAAAATCTCCAACCAAATCTTTACCACTTCAGTGTAGTTCGATTTGTTCTTCAATTTGTGGTGTCCTGAAAGTGTTTGTTTGCCTCAAGCTCTTGGTTTCTCTTTCTTGTTCTTAGTTACTGGGAAGGACAACTTCCCAAAGGATAGTGTTATGCATTCCTTGGCATCTAGTTTTAGTCCATGGTTTTGTGCACCAGTTGTTTGTGTCACCCCTTCCTGGAGATCATTTTGTCGGTGGGCGATTCAGTGACTGCTCCTAATTTGTAATCATCTGCAGATTTAGTCAACCAGAGGCCATTAACGTTGGCCTTGACTTCCAAGAAGCAAATGCCAAAAAAGTGGTCCCAGGACCGATGCTTGGGGGACTCTGCTTGTGACCATCCTCCTTTTATAGAGGTGGACTTCCATCTCTAACTTCCTGGGTCCTGTCTGGGAGCCAGCTGGCTATCCACTGCATGAGGTAAGGGCTTGTCAATGTTTGGCCATGTCAGGGTAGGCAATGTGAACCATTTTGCCTTCATCCATTGCTTTGGTGATGTCTGCCAAGTTGAGTAGGCATGACCTGCCCTCAGTGAAACCAAACTGGGTCAAGTGTCTGAAGTTTTCCTATGTCATTATCGATAATTCTTTCCATGGCTTTGCATATGAGACTAGTGAGGCTTATGGGTGCATAGCTTCCAGGGTCTGTAGATGGCTCACCTTTGTCCAGAGAGATGACTGCTGCTATTTTCCAGTCTTGAGGCACAAAGCTTGTTTGGATGATACGGTTAAATAGCAATACCAGAGAGCCTGATAGATCATGTTCCATGCTATGTAGAAGGCATTCTGAGATATTGCATGTGCCCATTGATGCAATGTTCTTGGCCTTAGAGCATTAAGAACTTGTTCCCTAGTGATAGCCGGGGGAATTGCATTTGATGGTATTTCCTGAGGGAAGGTTGATGGGGAGAGAAGTTAAAGTTGGAGCTGAATGTTGGCCAGTAGGTTTATGATGTCTTTTGGTTCAGTATAGGTGCCTCAATTTTACAGTGAGCTCTGCACAGAATTGTATATTGCCTTTGAAGTTGCAGACATTTTCCCGCGCTCAGCGGATGTATATAAATACAACAGCTGATCATTAAATGTTATCTGATGAAGCGTGGATTTACCACGCGAAAGCGCTTATCCTTTGTATCTCAATAAAAGTTATGGACATTTCCTGAGTCGCCAGAGTTTCTTGATCAGCTACTAGTGATTTATTCAGAACATTCTACTTTCATTCCTTTGCGGTTGGTATCTCACTACGATATTTCAAGTTGCAGACATAGCTAGAGAATGTCTTGTGTTTGTTCTTAGCCTGGGAGGCCAAGTTTACCTCAGATTTGGCTTTGGTAGACTTTGTCCTCTGAGTTTAATGAGTTTGCTTTTATTGTGCTGGTTGCTGCATCTCCTAATTTTTGCCATGATTTTATTTCTGTTATACAGCCTATTGATGATGTGATTCCACCAGGGTGGCTTGTGTTTTATTTCTATACTTTCTGATGGGTACATCTGTCACAAACATGCTTGTATAGGGTTTCTGTGAACAGTTCTACTTAGCCCGGCAAAATCTGAAGCCCCATAAACCCTAAGAATGCTGCTGCCTATCACTTAGTAGTAGGAAGTTCAAGGTTCGCTGGGGTTCTAGGTTTTATTTTTACTTCAAAGGAGACCATTTTGTGTTCTGATGTTACCAGAAAACACATTACGCTAGGGAGTGTGTCACAATCTCCATATTAGTGAGGACGTGATCCATTGTGGTTGTACCCCCTGTGTTCTGATGTTACCAGAAAACACATTACACTAGGGAGTGTGTCACAATCTCCATGTTAGTGAGGACTTTGATCCATTATGGTTGTACCCCTTGTTGGTGTATTGACAGTCTGGTCCAGGGTGTTTGTGTGTGTTTACAAAATAATGTAAATTGAGACATCTCCACCTTTAGTCCCTGTCTGTGTAGTAGCTGGTATAAATGTGTGGAAGGCATTATAACCTTACATTATTGGTGTGCTTTCCTCAGCTTTAAACCATGTCTCAGTGACTGCACAGACGTCTGCATTCTCTAGGGTGGAGAGAGTTTCTAGGGAGTGAAGTTTTTAGTTTAGACATCTAGCATTGGGCAGTAACACCTTTTAGATTTACTTTGTCTTGATTTGCCGTGTCAGATGTACTTTCAATTTGGCATTGCCTAATAAGACACTATGGGGGAGGACAATTTTTTTTAGCTAATATTTGAATACCTGGAGAGGTTTAGACCATTCCAGGCAAAGCAGCATGATCTGTTTACCATCTCCTTCCATGCTGACAAATATTACACCCTTTTAGAATGACACCAGAAAATAAGCCAGTTGTTAATCTGTTGTCTTTTGTTCATATTGTGGCATCCTCCTTGGAGAAGGTAAAATGATACTCACTGCTAGGCTCCTACCAGCCTGGGACACACATTTTGAGAGCTCCACAATGTCTTTTTCATATAGTCTAGGCAGGTATGTCTCTGGTCATTTACACCCACATAGAGCATGACTGAGTCATACTGGTACTTGTGCTTCAGTGACCTGAGTGCATGCGTAATGTGGCAGGCAGATCCTGGCCCCTGATAAGCAACTGACCGTGACTCTCTCCTTACTCAATCTGGTGAGAGGAACATCAGTGCGTCTCACAATGGAATCTCCAATGACTAGAATGTTGGATTCTGTGGTGGCTTGCCTTATGGTGTTAGAAGTAGAGGCTCTGAGAGATGTGGCTGTATGTGTTGCTGTGGATGTTTAAAAAAAAAAAAAAGAGTGCATTCAGGGTAGCTAAGGGTGTTTGTTATGTGTACTTCATCCAGGAGGCCTTTTAAGGTTTAGGAATGCTACATTTTAGTGCATCAGCATATATATGTGTATGTGTTTGAATTGTGTGTGATGGGTGCAGTGTGTGTACTACTGACAAAGCACTCCTAATGTCAGTAAGGTTTATGTGAGAGCTTTGTCTCGAGTGATATTGTGCAAATACATCTCTCGCCTACCACATCCATTTGTTTGAGAATTAACTGGTCCTCAGCAAACATGAGGTAATTTCTACATTGCCTCAGAATGCCCATATCTGCCAAGTTGGTAACGGAGATGGTGGGAAAGTTCATATCCATGGCAAACTGAACCTTTTTTTATTCATTAGACAGTTGAAGTGAGAATATAAAGTAATGTCCAGAGTATCTGGTTTGCAACTCTGGTGGCAGTGCTTATCACTGCAAACTAGTTGTCCTGTGTCCAACTAGGTATTGGTGAAAGTTCATTGGTGCTTTTGCAGCACAAATGTTAACTCAAGGTATCTGTGGCTATGAAAGGCACTGTGAAACAATTGAAAATAATCTAATACGTAGAGCTTGATGATTTATGGATATTTTGGCATATATTCTGAAGTTAGAGGCAAATCAAGCACTACTTACTGAAAATAATTATCTTATCAAGAATTATGGAAAGTGGGGAATCACTTGAATGGCTACTGACTACTACTGGTGTTGATCTCACCTGCTTCACTCTGCTGAGATACAGTAATCCTTTGCTTTTGTCTCACCAGAAATACAACAGGACCAATCCCAAAATGAGAAGCGGGTCACAGCCATGATCCTTGTCCAACATGACATAAGGGTCTGTAGACTTGTAGCCTTTTCCTGGTAGATGCCTTGAATAGCCTTTTCCTGGTAGATGCCTTGAATAGCAATCAGACCAAGCAGGAAGGTCAAGCACAGACACTACTTCCCAACCAGAAATAGTCAGGAAACTATGTGCTCTGCTCTTTCTCTCACCAGGAGCAAAATATAAGCACAAATTCCAAACTGGCACCTATGAAATCGTTATTGGGCTTTCCAGTGATCAGCGGTCCTCAAAGTAACATTCCTATACTCCTTCTGTCACCAGGAGCAAGACAGAAGCACTAATCCCAGAATGACTACTGAGAGGCAGAATGTGGGCTCTCTAGTAATTGGTGGTCTTGGAGGAGATGTTGCAGATTGGTTGTTGTGTCTTTCGGCTTTTCCCGGTTAGGGGTCGCCACAGCGGAACTCCGGTCCTCTAATGATTGGTAGTTGATTTTTATGTGCCGAGTTACCAGCCCTGATGTACAACCTTCAATGAAGGTATGCTCATTCATGCATGTCTCCACGCAGAAGACGCTCTAGCTGAGAATCGAACCGGACCGCGTCTTACTATGAGGCAACAACGCTACCGCAGCATCACCATCGCGCAAGACAGAAAAATGGGTTAATATCCTAAGAGATGCATTTAGATACGAAAGGGGGGTGACTTCGGGGGGTGACTTCATCTTTAGCTATCTAAACGGAGAACCACTGATTTTAAAAGAGCAAGATAGATTGGAAGAGGTTGGCACTTTTGTATTCTCATTCTATGGAATACAATGGAATGGCCAATACATTTAAATAGTTGAAAGGGAGTGATTTCACAAAATGATGATTTTGTACTTACTCACAATAGCCAGTGAAAGAGGAGAGGGAAGGAGAAATGTGGTCAAATTAACATAAGGGACATGCAACTAGAAGTTTAAAAACACAACAGTGCCAGGGTCAGAAGGTGGGGAAAACTGTTGCTCACAAGAGTTTAAATATGCAGTTAAAAGCAGAGTGCAAGTAAAACACAGTGTAAAGAAAATGAACCACAATATTCAAAATAGAAGAAAGCGGGAAAGCAGTACAGAATACCAGAAAGCAAAAAAAAACTAACCTTTCCCTTGGAGCAAGTTGTGGCAGAGTCTGGGTGAGGTAAAGTTTATTCTTTCCTAAGAATGAGATAGTTTAGGGTCACCTGATCTGAAGGGGTACTGTTAAGGTTAACCGTAATATAGTAGAGAGTCGATTGTCAGAAATATCAGTTATCTGAATGCAGCCTTCCAAAGTTTATGGATAGGAAAAAGCATAAATTCTGTATATGTAAACATTATACGTATTTGCTTTTTTGAGCTTGTGCTACAGTAATATACTGTATGATTTTGTACTTGCAGTTTAATATTCATCAAAAGCATTTTAGAAGTTTTTTATCCAGTTCAGTTATGTTTGATTTATCTGAACAGTTAACTATCCAAACTACCCTGGGTTCCAGTTAATTCGGATAATAGAGACTCTAATGTAAAATAAACTTCAGTCATTGGCAGATGAAAATATAATTTATTAACATAAATAACACCCACTTGGGAGACAGGACGAGTCCTATCTTCTGAACAAAAGAATTCATTATCTTTTATAGGAAAACTTTAACAGAGTAGTAAACTTTATCGGTCATACTACTGCTAGCATCGAAAAATGCTAACAATGCTAATAATACATTTATTTTTCAGACTATTACTAAATATCTAATAGAAACATGTCCAGTTTAGAAAAATAGATTTGCAACTTCTTATCTTCATTTCTAGCTTGGTATGGAGTAAGTTTCTTTTTACCATCCGATTTAGAAAGAATGCTGCCTCAGGCTCAGGAAATGAAACTTGTACTTTTCCATGTTTCCCCTATGCTGTTGTAACACATACACTAACCTTTTAGGGCACATGTACACTAACCTTGTAGAACATGTGCAATTTCATTTTAACCCTTTACAATCCCACATTTGATGCTGAGAAAGCATCACACTCGTATTGTATAAAACATCTTTTATGCCTTAAATGTATTGTCTTACATTTCTCCAAAGTCTTCAAAACTATCTCTTCATTTTTACTTGCTGTTTCACTTTCATTGACGCAATCTGTAAATGACACTTTCAAAATCAGTAACGTAAATTCTGTAACAATAGGTTAGATTGAGGTGCAGTGAGTTTGGGGTTATTAAAGCTTTGCATAAAAATAAAAGCAAAAACACAGTCATGACAATAATAGTAATAAGCATAATAAATTTCAACAAACTGCCTTCCCATTGGTTAGCCAAGCCCATTGTGAACTGTCTGCTTCTTTGGTATCTGACGGTTCAGCCACTTTTTGGATGATTTCCAAATGACTACATATTGTGTGCTTGTTATCGGGAATAAACAAACAGCATTCCTCGTACACAAGCGCACACGTACCTCCCTTTGATGCAAGTACGAAATCCAGTGCCATCCGATTTTTGGAGTACTACTGCATTAATGGCACTCTGCTCTAGAGAATTCAAATTAACAGTTTCAAATGTTGCATTGCTTAACACTTCTAATAGCTTAGAGAGCTTTCTCAGCTCCCAAACTGATTTTACAGTCCCATAAACAGGTCAATGTACCAGCCCCATAAATAACATCATCACCAAAGTCCATATGTGCAAGTCCAAAAAGCTGCTTGTTCTAAATCATGATAAATTCACAAAGCACTGACCTTTCCAATCAGATTTTTTTACAGTCTGAGTATCTCGTTTAATACGTATTTTACCACTGGGCATGACATCTACATGTCAAATGGCTCTCCCAATATATGTTCAAGTAATATTACATTTGCTGTGTCCAACTTTCACAATCCCATTTTTCGCATAGCAAGTATAACCCTTGACAGTTACTGAAAGTGTAAGTGCAGCAATTTTATTAAACCATGTGACATTATGCCACAAAGAGTCTTAGCATATGTATTCAAAGTGGCATGAAATGTATTGAAATTTAGATGCCAATCTGCCGATTTCTGTCTAGATTTTTTTCTGTTAAATTGAACAGAACTTAGTTTCAACAGGGATCAGGAAATGCAGTAGAAGAAAAATGACAGTTTCAGTCATCACGGCAACAATCAGACATGAATGGTAAGCTGGTCGGAGTGGATTTTCAAAAATGTCCAGGCACAAATTTTTTTGCAATGAATAGCTTGCTGCTGCACTCCAAACACATTCCCTAAGTTGCTGTTGTAGGTTAACACCCATGAGCATTGCTTCTTCCCCTGACTTGGGGGGAAAATCTCCCCTTCTAATGTCCCCACAGTATCGGTTGTCTGTTCTGGTGTCAGTCTCTCAGTTGTCTGTTCTGGTCTCAGTCTCTCAGTTTTTTTCTTCTGGTATGAGAGGAAATTGGTTTGTCATCACACAAGGCTGCAGAGGGTAGGTCGAAGGGACTTGGTTGGCTTCCCTCATTTGGCGCTGGTTTTCGGATATGGGAGATATGGAACAATGTTGAAGATCCTTTGCTATAGTTGTGATGAGAAGAACCACAAATGGGCCTTTCCATTGAGGTTGAAGGGCGTGCTGTCTGGAGAAGGAACAAACAAGTGCCCAGTCTCCTGGGTTCATATCATGTGTTGGTTCAGGATCAGGCTGGAGCTGGGCAGAGATTACCCGTGAATGAAGATGCTGTAGAACAGAAATAAGTTTACAATAAGTAAGCATTGTCTCATCAACTACCTGCAGATCAAGATTTATGGATAGAGGTGTGGCAGGCATCCTCACAGGGCGTCCCATGAGGATTTTATGAGGGGAGAATTTTCTAGGTACACTGCACTGTGGTTAGTAAAGGGCAATAGTAAATAAAACCAAGGGCAAGACCTCTGGCCGTTTTTAGACCTGTTTCTGCAGTACGTTTTGCTAACTTAGTTTTCAGAGTAAGTGTGATTCATTCTTTCTATCATGCCTGAGGTCTATGTGGACAATGATACTGCATCTGAATATTTAGAACTTAACAGACTTGTTGAATAATCTGACTAGTAAAATGAGTACCATTATCTGTCTGACTGAATACAACATGGTACTCCAACACGGTGTATAAACTCGTACAAAATCTTGGCCACTGAGCCACATTGAGGTTTTCTCTGGTTGGGTAGAAGCATACAATCAAAACTAGTACATCTTTAAACTTTGCACATACCAAACAAAAAGGTCTATGAAGTCACACTGTATACAACAAAAAGCTCCCCACTTCTTTTTAATATGCTGTGTGGGAGCAGTTAGAAATATTAAATTGAAGACCTATATTGCATGTTTGTACAAGATGCTGAAAAGCTTTTGAAGCATAAGGGGCATGCCAGTCAGTCAAAACCTGTCTTATTAAAGCATTTTTTCCCAGATGGGAAGTGCCTGGTAATGGACCAGGCTAGCTATTCATTTTTAGTTTTTTTTCCCAAGAGACAAGATGATTATGCAGCTGTAAAAGTGTGTGTGTGTGTGGTGCTCCCTCCCCCTCGCTCTGTGGTTCCGGCCTGTTCCAATTGTGGTAAGAGTTCATGATGCTACTAACCCAAAGAGAGTACAGCAGCCATCCCAGATCCACCTTACCCTTTCAGAGTCACCAGCTTGGTTCTGAAAAGACACTTCCTGCAAAGTTATAGGCACATTTTCAACTTGAGGCTGCAGAAAAGCCTGAACAGGATTTAATAAAGCAAGCTTCAGCAAATGTATTTCCTACTGTTTCAAATGAATTATCTGAGCTGTGAGCAGCACATTAAACAGGGGGAAGTAGGGCATTTAACAATTCAATTATAAAAGGCTGCATTTTTAATTTTTGTCCCTGCAGAGGTTAAATCATTTTCTCTCCAGAGATTTCCAAAGTCCTGAACCACTCCACAGGCATATCTTGAATCACTGTACACAGTAACGGTCCTTACCTGTGCTAGCTTGCAAACTTCAGTAATAGCTACTAATTCAGCTACTTGAGCTTATTGCTCAATCAGTAATACTTGATCAGTACTACAGACGGCAAAAGCGGCCATCCGATGTCCACCTTCCCTTCAAGTACAAGATTTATTGATTAACAAAGTCAAGTTGGGGTTCTGCAGAGGAGTATCTCTGAGATCAGGTCTAGGAAGAAGCACATTGTTAACAAAAACACAATACACTCGTGAAGTTCACCTTTATCAGCAGCAGGGATAAGAGAGGCTGGGATAAGAGAGGGTGGATGCAAGGGAGGACATCTAATAATTTGCAGAGAAGGATTATTAAGTAGAGCTAGCTCATATTTGGAAACTCTAGAGGCAGAAAGATACTGTGTTTTTAGTATTTAATAATAACAAAGCATTAACAGCATGTGGAACTGCAACAAAAGTATCGTGACCCAGAGTAAGAGCTGCTGCCATATCAACTAGCTGGGCAATTGCGGCTACGGTACTAAGGGAATGGGGAAGTGCGGCTGCCACTGAATAAAGATTTGTACTGTAATAAGCAACTGGTTTAAAGCCATTATTTATTTTCTGCTGTAATAATCCTAATGCTGTCTTACTGCATTCACAATAGAAAAGAAAGAACACTTTTTGGCAGTCCTAATGCTAGAGGATTTGAAAGAAGTGATTTTTAACTGAGTAAAAGTTTGTTTGTGGCAGAGTTGCCATGGGAGGGGCTCTGGGGTGTCTTTTTATTAGTTCTAAGAGACCACAGCTCTGTCTCTTGTGAGTCAGGCAGAAATCAGAACAGATCAATTAAGGACTCTCACAACTGACAGAACAGGTCAGTTAAGGTTAATCATCTGTGAACTGAGGGGGTGGAGCTAGGAACTAAACCTTCTATTTAAGGTGTAAAATAAATAATTTCAGAGCTTTACTGGAAAGGCTCACCCAGACTCCCCTACACTTTGCTGTGAGGGAAAGGTTGGTTTGCTTTTTATTTGTTGTAGTTTGTATTACTTTATTGCCTTCTTCTATTTTGAATACTGTGATTTGTTTTCTTTACCTTGTGTTTTACTTGTATTCTGCTTTTAACTGCATATTAAAACTTGAAAAGAGACCACAGCTCTGTCTCTTGTGAGTCAGACACATTTTTTTCCACATCCTCCCACCCGGTTGCTGTTGTGTTTAAACACCACTGTCTTCTAGTTGCCTGCCTCTTATGTTAATTTGACCATATATCTCATTTCCTCTCTGCTTTTACTGGCTTGTATGAATAAGCACAAAATTATCATTTTGTGAAATCATTCCCCTTCAACTATTTAAATTTATTGGCCATCCTACTGTATTCCATAGTACCAGAATACAAAAGTGACCACCCCCTTTTCAATCTATCTTGCTGTTTTAAAAATAGTGACTCTCCACTAAAACTTACTTTGTAGACAGGTAAAACCTTAAGTTGCCTACTTTCACATCTAACTCCTCCAGTGCACACTGCAGTGTTTAGGATAAACCCTTTTCTTTCATCTTACCATTAAACATCCCTGTGACTAGCATTTGCTCTAAAACCTACTGGAAAGCACTAGGAAGCCTTAAACTGAAACAAGCACTCAACTCTCCTTGTTAATAAGGAGAAATTAACCATAGGCACTAAACAGCCTATAATTGCAAAGTACCTTGCTAAGGTAAGTGAAAACAGTACTTTACAAAAAAAAAAAAGCACCAAACCAGGCATGTCTCAAGGGCCAGCTTCCAGTGATTTCTCCTGTCCACCTGGTGAATCTGGGCATACTGGGGCAATGCAGCAATTGCCTCGTGTACACAGGCAACCCTCTCCTATACCCAACACTACAACCTGCGAGAGATGCACTTACATAGCCAGACTGGAAACAAAGCTCTCTCTACTCAAGATTGTGCTAGACAGTCAAAAGGAGAAGGTTAACACCCGCACTACACCTCAAGCAACAGGTAGCCCTTCTAATCCCACACCCACCAACACCCTCACATAGCAACACTAAACCCTCATATGCGGAGGCTCTTAACAGTAACCTGCCCAAGCAACAAGGACCTCCGAAGCTGAAATGCAAACACCAGTCACAACCAAAGTGTCACATAGCTCACAACACCAACACCAGTGTGCCGCCCAACACCAACACCAGTGTGCCGCCCAACAACAGCCCCTAAGGCAAGGCAAGGTACCCAACACTTAGTCAGGCACACTGATGTCCCACTCACCAGGCTGAACAAGGAGAAAATTACACTCTGCTGCCTGTCGGGTGCCAGGATCCACCACATAGGTTCATAGGATAATGCATGCACTCAAGTCACTCCACATCAAGTACAAATATGACTCTGTCATTGTCCACGTTGGAGTGAATGACTTGATACGTACCTCCCTGGACTACATGAAAAGAGACATGGAAGAGCTCTCAGATCATGTGGCCCAGCCAGGTATGACCCTAGCCCTGAGTAACATCCTGCCTTCACCCAGGATACCACAGTAAAAGGACAAAATGATTGACTTCAACAATTGGCTAAGCTTCTGGTGTCATTCAAAGGGGATCCAATATCTGTCTGCCTGGGACGACATGATCGACGGACCACAATGCTTTGCTAGAGATGGGCTGCACCTGTCACCCCTGGGATTCAGGTTACTGGCTAAGGCTCTTGCATAAGTTCCATGATAATACGTTCCATGGCCTTGCAGATCAGGCTTGTCGGATTGATGGGGCAGTAGTTCCCAGGATCCAAGGTGGACTGCCCCTATCAGTAGACACGAAGCCTTAGGTGAGGCTATGATTAAACATGACACTTGGGTGAGGTGCCAGTTCATTTTGCAGTTCATATAGTACAAAGCCTGGGATGTTGTCTGGTCCCTTGGATGCTGTATTCTTAGCTTTGGAGAGTGCACTTTTTACCTGTGTGGCCGTTATTACCGGAATTTGGCAATCTTTTGATAATGAGATGGGCCCTTTAGGGGGTGAGAGGGGGGTGAAGTTGGCACTGAATCGATCTGCCAGGATATTGGCAATATCCTTGGGATCAGTATATTTAATGCCACTCTGTTGTAGCTCAGATCAGATCTGAGCATTGCCATTTAGATTCTTGACATAACTATAGAATGCCTTGTGATTGTCTTTGGAATCTAGCATGGCCCCTGACTCTTTACCTCCTGCGTCCAGAAAACCTGATGGATATTACAAGGTTCCTGAATCTCACAAGTTCCTTTTCAAAAATCCTACTGCAGATCCTGAAACTGTTTCACAGGACCCAAGGGCATTAAAGCTACTACTGCCAAAAAATCCTGCCCCCTCTGATAGAGACTCCAGGGCTCTGGATAGATGGGGTAAGAAGATAAACACTTCTGCAACTTTGGTCATTAGGGCCTTGAATTGCCAGCTTCGTATGCTAAAGTATCAGCTGCATATTATTGGATTGCTTAAACAGAAAATTATATTGTTTCCTGATTGTGCTGAAAATAAGGATTTATAGGATTTAATGCGTTCTGCTGATCAAGTTGGCAAACATACATTGCAATGTGGTTTTGATTCACTAGAGGCATCTTGCAGGGCTGCGGTAACTGGGTCTGTACTTAGAAGGCATGCTTGGCTTAAGGACCAATTCTTGCCAGATCATGTTAAAGCGAAATTACTGAATGCTCCCTTAAATCAGGACCGCCTGTTTGGCAACAGGGCAGCAGAAGTTCTTAAAAAGATGGAGGAAAAAGCTAAATCTATGCAAACTGTTAAAGATTTTTTACAAGTACAACCTCCATGATTTAGTAGGCATTGGCCTTCTAAGAATTGTTCAGACCTTCTTGGTCCAAATCCAGATCCAGCAGAGTACCCATGCTTCAGTCCCAGGGGATGCACAGGACTCCGCAGTGGGGGGCCTCCACTTCCAAATCTGGGAGTAATAAACCCCCCCATGGTAAACTGTATGATTTATTTTTAAAACTTCCAAACACTTCTCAACTGACTGTCCCTTTGTGGGGAAAGATTGAACTTCATGCAAAGAACTGGGGACTCATTACCCAGGACAAATGGGTTTTAAATATAGTGTCCCAAGGATACAGATTTCACTTCCACGTTACCAACTCCAAGTTGTTGGCCGGATCTAACTCCAAATCAGTGGGCAAAGGCCCAAAAGCTAGTACTCTCTCTCTTAAGCATAGCGGCTATTCAGTTGGTACCAGAAGAAGAAAAGGGACAAGGTTTCTACTCGAGATTTTTCCTGGTACCCAGGAAAGGTAATTCATGACATCCTATCCCAGACCTGCCTATTCTAAACACCTTTTTGGTGATTCCAAAATTCAAGATGCTGACTCTTCACCAGTTGCTTCCTGTGCTAAGCAAAGATGCGTGGTTGGCAACACTAAATTTAAAGGAAGCATACCTGCATATCCCAATCAGGGAATCTTGCAGAAGATACCTACGCTTCAAAGCAGGCTACACGCACTGTCAATTCTCTACACTGCCCTTTGGCTTATCTACTGCGCCCAGGGTATTCACAAAGTGCCTAGCTCCAGTCATTGCATTTTGCAGGCAAATAAATATTCAAATATACCAATACCTGGACGATTGTCTAATTCAGGCAGAAAACCAGGACATACTTTTGAATCCCTCTATCTTTTGTACAAAGGGTGCTAACTTGTCTGGGGTACACCATAAATGAAAAGAAATCACATCTGTCAATAAATTATATTCCTGGGAGCAAGCTTGAATACAACTTCCCAGATGGCTTTCCTCACGCCAGAGAAACAAATTCACTTGACAACCTGCTTCAAACAAGTGACCACAAAAACCCTGCTATCTGCAAGACAAATACTACAAGCCTTGGGGTTCATGGCCTCCTGCATTCTTCTAATTCCATATGCAAGGCTGCATATGAGGAAACTACAGTGGTATCTGAAAAGCCTATGGAGTCAACATTCTCAGGATCTAGAAGCAATGATTCATATCTTTCCTTGTTTACGCCTAGAGTCCCTTTGGGGGGCAGAGGCCTGCCACCAAAGCAAGGGACTACCATTCACACTAACCCCTGCTGCCCAAACCCTAACAGACGCATCAGACTATGCATGGGGGGCGCACCTGGCAGGGAAGTGCATTCAGGGCAAATGGAACCCAATTCAAATGCACCTTCACATCAATCATAAAGAAATGTTAGCTGTACAGAATGCCTTGACACCCTTCAAAGACCACATTCTTCCAGGACAATTAATGGTAAAGACGGACAACACCACTGTTATGTGGTACATAAACAAGCGGGGGGGGTACACATTCTTACTCCCCCTGCAGACTAGCCATGGGATTGTGGAACACAGCCTTGAGCTACCAAGTGCAATCTACAAGCTCAATTCCTGCCAGGAAAACTAAATACACTGGCAGACGGACTAAGCAGAAACCTCATGGACCCACACGAGTGGAAACTGGAACCAAGGATTTTCAACATGTGGACAAGCAAATGGGGGAGCCCAGATATACAGCCATTTGCCTACCCCCAGACCTATCAATTGGAAACATTTTGCACAAGGACTCCACACAGACAAGCTTGGAAGGGGGATGCTCTGACCTTTAGCTGGAAAAAACTATCAGTTTATGCCTTTCCCCCCTCTGCCTCTGCTCTCCAAAGTACTACTAAAGATCAAACAAGACAAACCAAGGATGATTTTGATTGCACCAGCCTGGCCACGCCAACACTGGTTACCCCCTCCTGTGCATTGTGTCACTGTTGGCCCCATGGCACCTGCCTCAGACGCCTACCCTGCTGTCTCAGCAGACGAACCAGATTCCGCACCCTCCGCTTCAAACACTGAACCTAGCAGCCTGCCTAATTACCTAAGCTCTCCTTTACCATCCCTTAGTAAACCAGTGATGAATGTCATTTTTGAGGCAAGGGGGTCTAGTTCTAGAAAATCTTATGCTGAAAAATGGAAACAATTCTGTGCCTGGAACCAATCTCAAGGGGTGAGCACAGCAGTGCCCAATTTACGTCAGATTTTACAATACTTAACTGAGATGCTTCACAAGGGCCTGTCTTTTTCCTCAATAAAAATCCACGCCTCAGCCATTTCAGCTCATTTATAACACAGAACCTCCCCTCTTCTCTCATCCACTGCTCAAGCAGATGTTCTTCATTCCACATTGCTGCAGTCCTAACTATTGGGTAGTCCGCTGTCCAGTCGGCCCGAATACCAAAGTATACGGCTGACGTCGGTCACGGCGCATTAGACTGACGTCAGTACGTCAGGGTACTAATGCGCATGACCGACGTCATATCCTCAGTCTTTTTTGCCGCATGGTCCGATGCAGAAGCAGTTTTGCGAGTGCAGGTTGGCGTTCTGAAAGTTTCTGAAGTCAGAGTTTCAGACCGAATCAAAGTTGGCTAAGTACCCCGTTGGGGAATATTTTGTTTTTTTCTTGCCTCAGTATTTAACCGGATGTCAGAAAAAGTGAATAACTGTATTTCTTGTGGGAAACAGATGCCTCATAGGGATTACCATACTTTGTGTATACCTTGTTTAGGGCCTGAGCACGACGTTGTTGGATGCCGCTCTTGTGCTAGATTTAACAAACGCACTATTAAGAGAAGGTTAGACTGTGCCAGGTTAGTGTTTGGGAAGCGTTGTAATTATAAAATGCCGTCGGATGCTCCAACGCCCGCTTCAGCCAAAAAGCGCAAGGACAAAGCAGCGAAGCCTAGAGTGGAAGAACTGACAGTCCCGGACGTCGGTTCTTTAGAAGGCTCAGTGGAGCCGGAGGTTCTGCCAGGAGTTTCTTTGGAGTCTCAGGGAGAAACTTTACTGTTACAGGATGTGTCCTCTCAGGAAGTAGGCCAGGCTGAAGGGGCTTCTCAGGTGGCTGTTCTTCCCTCTCTTCCTAAGGTGGTTAGGGCCTCGCCTTCTGTTGCCAAGGCTTCTTTAAGAGGCAGGCCTACTTTAGCTTCAGTGGGGGTTTCTCCGAGTGTTTCGGGGTCTTTGCCTAAGAAGCATATGCTAAAAATGGCAGAGGATTTGATTACAATGATTAGAGGTTCTATGCCCCCTCCTGATAAGAGGCCTAGGGTGGAACCTGAGTTTGAGAGTTTTGAGCAATGTTCGGAGGCTTCTGAGTCTTCGGCTGAAGACTTGCAGGAGTATCCTCCTTATTCTGATTCTGATGTGGATGATTCTACTCCTTCAGCTTCTCCTCCTGAGGATTTTTCATTTTCAGAGACTCTGCATTCCATGAGGGAGCATTTTAAATGGGAAGGTCAAGATTTCTCTGATTCCAGAAAGAGGCTTAGGGAATTCTTGTTTTTACCCCAGCATAGGCCTTTAGCTATACCTCCTGTTCTGAATGTTGTGGAAGATGTTTTTGCAGAGGCTTCCCTGAATCCTGATTCTCTGCCTCCTGCCCCAGTTAAACCGGATAGGTACTATAGGGTGCCTGAAGCTCATAAGTATCTGTTTAAGAGTCCTAGGGCAGACCCGGAAACTGTCTCTCAGGGGCCTAAAGGTGTGAAGGCCTCTGTTGTTAAAAATCCAGTTCCTCCTGATAAAGAGGCAAGGGCTTTGGATAGATGGGGAAAGAAAGTGTACACTTCTTCCACTTTAGCCATGAGGGCGTTGAATTGTCAGTTTCATATGTTAAAATATCAGAATTATCTCCTTTCACAATTGAAGTCTAAGGTGGATGCTCTGGCTGAAGGTATTGAGTGTAAAGAGTTGCAGGATTTAGTTCATGTTTCTGAACAAGTGGGAAAGCATTCCTTGCAGTGTGGTTTTGATGCTGTGCAGGCCTCCTCGAGGGTGGCTGCCACTGGTTCTGTTCTTCGTAGGCACGCCTGGTTGAGAGATCAGAACTTAGCTGAGCATGTTAAGACAAGGATTTTGGATGCTCCTTTACAGTCTGATGTGTTGTTTGGTTCGCCTGTGGAAGCAGTTTTAAAGAAAATGGAGGACAAGGCTAAGTCTATGCAAACTGTTAAGGATTTTTTGCAGGTGCAGCCTCCGAAGTTTAGTAGAAATTGGCCTACTAAGGGGTGGATTTATCCTGCTTATGATTCCCAGTCTAGGGGTAGGTCTAGACGTGGTAGGGGCAGAGCTCAAGGTTCTTTTAGGCCTAGGACAGGGAGTTCACCTGCTCAGACTTCTGGTGAGGGCAGGGGTCAGTCCTTTCGTAAGCAGACCCAATGACCTGCCTTTTCAGCTGCCAGTACATTCCCGCCTGGCAGCACCTCTGGGAGGAAGGCTGTCTCTTTTCAAAGAAAATTGGGATTTAATTACCCAAGACAGATGGGTTCTGGATATCATTCACCACGGTTACAGGTTTTATTTCCATACCTTGCCTCCTTTCAAAGGCATGCCAGACATTCCTCCTCTACAAAGAACAGAGGCTCACAAGCAAATTTCTCTTTTGCTCCAAATAGGGGCCATTCAGTCAGTTCCTGTGCCAGAAAGGGGCCTAGGATTTTATTCTCGCCTGTTCCTAGTACCAAAGAAGGGGAACACGTGGAGACCAATTTTGGATTTATCTATTCTCAACACTTATCTGGACATTCCCAAGTTCAAAATGTTGACGTTACAACAGCTTTTACCTCTGCTGGGCAAAGATCACTGGATGGTAACTTTAGATCTCAAGGAAGCTTACCTTCATGTGCCTATAAGACTAAGTTGCAGGAAGTATCTGCGTTTTCGAGCTGGAAATTCTCATTATCAGTTCTCTGCATTGCCCTTTGGCTTATCTACTGCCCAGAGTATTCACAAAGGTTCTGGCTCCAGTGATAGCTTACTTCAGGCTAAAAGGAATTCAAATCTATCCTTACTTGGACGACTGCCTGATTCTGGCTCAAGAAAAGGAAGACCTTCTACAGCATTTGGAATATGTCATAGCAGTGCTAAGATGCCTAGGGTATTCTGTGAACGAAATAAAGTCCAGTCTAGTACCCTCTCAAGACATGTGCTTTCTGGGTGTGAGACTGAATACAGCAGCCCAGATGGCCTTTTTAACCCCGGACAAACAAAAGAATCTTTCCAGTTACTTCCATCAACTATCTCTTCAGTCCGGGCTGACTGCAAGGACAGTCCTTCAAGCCTTAGGGTTCATGGCATCTTGTATTCTGGTGCTTCCCAATGCCAAACTGCATATGAGGAAGCTACAATGGTATCTCAAAATCTATGGACACAGCACTGCCAGGATTTGGACACTGTCATTCAAATAATACCTTGCATTCAAAAGGAATTTTTGTGGTGGGCTCAGGAATGTCACCTAAACAAGGGACTCTCTGTGACCCGGCCAGAGGCAAGTCAGATTCTAACGACAGATGCCTCAGACATTGCTTGGGGAGCTCATCTAAATGGAAAGTGGATACAAGACAAGTGGCCTGCCAGACTACAGCATCTACATATCAACATGAAAGAGATGTTAGCAGTCCAGTTTGCATTAATGGCTTTCAAGGAGTTACTTCTTCCAGGGCAGGTGTTGATTCTAACAGACAACACAACTGTCATGTGGTACATCAACAAACAAGGGGAACACATTCTTACCCATTGTGCAGGCAAGCAATGATTTTATGGGAGACTGCGCTCAGCTTGCAACTAACTCTTCAGGCAAGGTTTCTGCCGAGCACAGAACTCCTTAGCAGATGTGTTAAGCAGACAAATCATGGATCCCCACGAGTGGAAACTGGATCTTCATGTATTTCAAAATTGACAGTGTCATGGGGAACTCCAGACATAGATCTGTTCGCTTCTCCACTAAACCACCAGCTGCCAAAGTTTTGCACGAGGGATTTCATCACACAGCTTGGAAAGTGGATGCTCTTTCTTTCAGTTGGAAAAATCTTCATGTGTATGCTTTTCCACCTCTGCCTCTTCTCCCAAAGGTGCTTCTAAAGGTCAGACAAGACAAGCCAAGGATGATTTTAATAGCTCCAGATTGGCCTCGCAGCACTGGTACCCATTACTGAGGAGTCTGGTAAGGAAGCCTCCATGGCCTTTACCCTTGATTCCACACCTGTTGTCTCAGAGGGACGGTCATCTGCTCAATGTCAAGCTTCACTCTCTTCATCTAACAGCCTGGCATATTCTGTTTTGAAAGATAGCAGGTCTCAACTTCCTCAACAAGTTTTAAATGTGATTATGGAAGCCAGAAGACCTAGTACAAGGAAAGTGTACGCAGAAAAATGGAAGAGATTTTTATTTTGGACTGCAGCAAAGAATTTGGAGATTTCTGAGCCTAATTTGAGTGTGGCTCTTCAATATCTCTTACTGAGTTATTGGACAAAGGTTTGTCTTTCTCTTCCATTAAGATTCATGCTGCAGCAATTTCAGCTCACTATGATTGTGACCCACCATTGTTTTCACATCCTTTGTTCAAGCAATTTCTTAGAGGGGCAAAGAATATAAGACCCCCACGTAGAGCTCCTACTCCTGCTTGGGATCTCAATTTTGTGTTGGAGAAACTTACTCTACAACCTTTTGAGCCTGCGGCTACTGCTGAACTGAAATACTTGTCATGGAAGACTGCTTTTTTGTTGGCCATTACTTCTGCAAGAAGGGTTTCTGAGTTACAGGCCCTTATGGCGGTTGAGCCTTTTTTGATTTTTCATAAGGATAGGGTATCATTACGTACTAATCCTTCCTTTATGCCTAAGGTGATTTCTAGTGTGGCTTTAAACCAAACTATTCATTTGCCTACTTTCTATGCAGATCCCCAAAATAAAGGGGAAACGATTTTGCACACTTTAGATGTACACAGGCAATTGCGTTATTATTTAAGCAGGACTAAGGATTTTAGGCAGTCTCAGCAGTTGTTTGTTTCTTTTGCTTTGAGTTCACAGGGCAAGCCTGTGTCAAAACAAACTATTTCTAGGTGGATTGGGTTTTGCATTGCATTTTGTTATTCCCATCATGGCAAGGAGATTCCAGCTGGGATTAGGCCTCATTCCACTAGGGCTACTGCCACTTCAACAGCATTTCTAAGGGGGGTGGCTACTAAGGATATTTTGGAGGCAGCTACTTGGAGTTCAGTGCATACTTTCTCTAAGCATTACCACCTTCCTCTCTACTCTAAGTCTAGGGCTGGTTTTGCCACAGCTATTTTGCAAGGCATGTTATCAGCTCCTGCTTCCTTATGATTTGCCAGCCTCCCTTGCCTCTGCTTTGGGATTCTACCCAATAGTTAGGACTGCAGCAATGTGGAATGAAGAACATAGTACAGTTTTGTACCTACCATAAATGTAGATGTTCGAGGATCCACATTGCTGCAGTCCAATTTACCCTCCCTCCTTCCCCTCTGTGTTTAGGGGTGGTTGTGTAGGTGAGATTTTATTCTGGTACTTTTGCATATATTGTATATATTTTTAGTGCAGGTATGTTTGGAGTTTTTGGTTTTGGCCTTGTCTTTTTAGGGTCTTCTGACATCTGGGGCAAGAAAAGACTGAGGATATGACGTCGGTCATGCGCATTAGTACCCTGACGTACTGACGTCAGTCTAATGCGCCGTGACCGACGTCAGCCGTATACTTTGGTATTCGGGCCGACTGGACAGCGGACTACCCAATAGTTAGGACTGCAGCAATGTGGATCCTCGAACATCTACATTTATGGTAGGTACAAAACTGTACTTTTCTTAGAGGGGCCAAAAGCTCCAACTCCAGCCTGGGACCTTAAATTTGTATTGGAGAAACTCGCCCTTCCTCCTTTCGAGCCAGCTGCTACTACAGATTTAAAATTCCTTTCTTGGAAAACAGCTTCCCTTTTAGCCATCACTTCAGCAAGAAGGGTATCTGAATTACAGGCCCTTATGGCAGTAGAGCCTTTCATCATCATTCATGCGGACAGGGTGTCCCTCAGGACCAATCCCTCTTTCATGCCAAAGGTGATATCCAGTGTGGCCCTTAATCAGTCCATTCATTTGCCAACCTTCTTTCCTAATCCACAGAACAAAGGGGAACGAATACTGCACTCCTTAGATGTGCACAGACAACTTAGATTCTACTTGGACAAGTCTAATCCTCAAATGAAATCTGAACTGCTGGTGGCAATTGCTGCAGGGACAGAGGGGAAGGCTATTTCAAAGCAAAATATTTCCAAATGGATGGGCAATTGCATTCATTTCTGCTATAAGTACCATGGAAAACCTATCCCACAAGGGTCAGACCCCACTCAGCCTGGGCTGCATCTACCTCTACAGCCTTTCTCAGAGGCGTACCTACCAAGGACATCCTAGAAGCTGCTACCTGGAGTTCTGTACGTACTTTCACCAAGCATTACCATTTGCCAATTTTCTCTAAATCCAGAGCTGGCTTTGCCACTGTAGTTTGCAGGGCCTTATAGCTGGTCCTAATGCTATCTAAATTCCTCCTCCCATCCTTAGCTTTGGGAATCTACACAAATGTAATGACTGCAACAGTGAAACATGAAGAACATAGTACAGTTGTGTACACTTACCGTAAATGTAGATGTTTTGAGTGTATTCGCTGTTACAGTCCTGGTTACTCACCCTCCAGCCCCCTTACTTTTTTTGGCTGTACCTCTTCTCTCCTTTTCAATGCTTAAAAGCTTTTTGGTGTATTTGCTTTTTTGTTTGAGGTATAACCTTGTATATTTATAGATTTAATTGCTTCCCATTAAGGGGGCACCTGACATCTGGGGCAAGAAAAACTGATGTAATGACGTCGGCTGCATGTTTTATACCCCTGATGTCGCAGAAGAAGTGACAGCAACAGACGTAGGACCCAAGACTTTGTTAATCATGCCGACTGAGGGCTACTGCAAGCAGATAACCCTATTGTAATGACTGCAACAGTGAATACATTCTCTAACATCTACATTTATGGTAAGTGTACACAACTGTACTTTATCCCCTTTGGGGAAAAAAACATGTACCCGTGAATTACCAGCAGTGGGTCCCCTACAAAAGACTGATGGCTCACAACACCGACACCCACATAGTTGACGCCAAAAGCCCGACACACAAAATACCGACAATGGGGAAACGGTAAGTCTCCATAGTGCGGAATGGAAATATTTCCATTCCTCCACTGTAGTGCAATCTCTAAGTTGGTATATTAAAATTATGGGGTTGCAGGGGGCAGAGCCCCCTTGCTAGCAGAAAAAAGGAAATGTTATTTTCCTTTTTTCTGCAGTAGTGCTGTTGTCGGTATTTCATGTGTCTGGCATTTGGTGTTGGCGATGCGGGTGTCGCTGTTGTGAGCTGTCAGTCTTCTGTAGGGGATCCGTGGCAGTACACCAAACATCGAAAGTGTGATAAAGAGACTTAGGGACACAGTTGGACAGTGGTTTCACCTTCGATAACCCACAGCTGGACAGTGGTTTCACCTTCAATAACCCTATTGCCACAACAGTCAGGAAATCCTTCTGTGTGGCACATCACTAAGGGCTTTTCATCCAGGAAAAAGGAGGTCATTGTTCCACTGTTCTCACCCCTCATTAGACCCATTATAGAATACAATGCCCCGTTTGGTATGTACTGCTAAAGACATCTGCAACAACTGGAAAGGCTGCAGAAATACCTCACTGAAAGAATCGCAGGCCTAAAGTAGAAGCCCTATGCTGACAGTCTAAAAAAAAACTCCATCTATACTCTTGTCTCATATCATCTACC
Source organism: Protopterus annectens (assembly GCF_019279795.1). NCBI lineage: Eukaryota > Metazoa > Chordata > Ceratodontiformes > Protopteridae > Protopterus > Protopterus annectens. The sequence goes on from NC_056726.1 coordinate 170,363,849, forward strand.
CAGAGGCGATCTCTGCTTAACATAAAAGGCCATGTCAAACTCCGAGCTGTTGGACATGCTACACTTAAAGAAATCCCAATCCCTCAGAGCCACACGCTCCAGGGATCTAAACCTTGTCATCAAAATGAATAAAACATGCTGGAGGGATAGGTTCCTGACCCAGAGACTCCCAGACTCTGGAATAGACTGTCCATACATGTCAAGCAGAGCACTTCTTTTGCCGTCTTCAAAAGGAACCTTGAAGATTGTCTGGGAGATAGGAAATTCACAATTCACCCCGGGGATCAGGTCAGTCACCCAGGCGTCCACGTCAGTCACCCAGGCGTCCAGGGAAGTAAGTATTGTGGGATGAAATAACCAGGGAAGTGTTATGGCTAGGCTTGTATATAGCCTAGTACCAACCTATGAACCTGTAATGGTTTATGTCAGTATAGTTGGATATCCACTGTCTATAATGGCTTGCTAAACTAAGAAGTGCTCTAAGTTGTTTTGGAGTAGTAGGTCTCAGTGCTGTCTGTATAGCTGCAATACGAGAGAGCAAAATGTGTCATGCATTTTCAGAGATTAGCTGCCCTAGATACTGGACTTGGGGTTGCCAGAGCTGAAGCTTAGATTGGTTTATTTTAAATCCTAACTCTGGTAGTTTAGTTGACAAGAAAACATCAGTCTGACAGTCAGCTAAAGAATTAGATGTTATGAGAAGATCATCTACGTACTGTACTAAGGTAACTGTATTTTATCTAACTGCTTTTCATTTCTCTTGAAAATAAGGTGGGTGACTACATATCCCTGGGGTAAAATCATCCATGTGTATTGCTGTCCTGTATATGTAAACACAAATACTGACCATCAGGGTGTATGGGGATAGAGAAGAAAGCTGAGGAAATATCAGTAACCGAAAAAGTGGTAGCAGAAGGGGAATTGAGCTAAGAATGGTTTCTGGGTTAGGTACTATGGGAAACGCAAGCACAACTACTGCATTCACAGCTCTGATCTTGAGCAAATCTATAAGCGTCTTTGCCAAGTTTATTTACTGGCAAAATGGGTATATTACAAGGACTCCTAGTATGAATAATTATGCGTTGTTGCAGCAGTGCTAAAATAATTGGTTCAGTTCCTGCTTCTGCTCCTGTAGAAAGCGGATATTGTGCTACCATGGACCGAGGTTCATAAGGTTTTAAAGTAATTTGTACTGGTGAACCATCTCTAATAAGTACTACTTCGTTTTCACGTGTTGTCCATAACTGTGAAGGAACTGATTTAGGAATTATAGTTGATAGCTGTACAGGTTCTGTGTCAGTAAGGAAAGAATAGAGCATGTCCTCTTCCAAAATTCTTGCAACAGCACACATTTGCATTACCGGAGACTCCTTGGCAACATTTAAGTATGTTCCATCCAGTGTACTTGTACATTGCAACTTGCAGAGAAGTTCCCTCTTAAAAGCTTAAGGGGTGCAGAGGTTCCAACGAGAAAAACATGTTGGGCTGTCAACTGTCCAAACTGAATGGGAACTGAAACTGTCTTTGGGTAGTCTAGAGAGACTCCTGATACCCAGACTCTTCGCACTGAATTGCGGGACAAAGGGAGAATCTTGGCTGCGGAAGCATTTAACATTGATGTATTAGCTCCAGCATCTAAAGTTCAAGATCGCAATATTCCCTTTCTAATAATGTTCACGAATGGTTCTTTCTGGTGTACAGGTATGAAAGGAAATAGCTGCGATTCCTGTTCATGGCTATCCTATTTATCTTGTTGCCAAGCTGGTGGTTGCTAAGGAGTGTTGCACGTAGGAGGTTGTTACCTCACATTTTGATGGAAATTTTGCTGACCTCGATTTGGCAGCTGATTTTCAAATGGATTGTTAGTATTGGCGGATCTACTGGCTGCAGGAAAGGACCCCATTAATGACCATGTTGGCTGCAGTTAAAACATGGATTTGAATTTGATCCCTCTCCTTATCCTTGTGAATTTGGAATACTATTAAAATTCTGAGGAAATGGTTCTTGATTTTGAGAAAATCTAAATCTGTTATCTTGTCCTCTTCCATGTCTATTTTTCCCTCTATTTCTGGTAAACTGTTGGAGCTGTAGGTTTAATAATTTTTCTTGTTGCTCCTATCGTCTCTCTTTTATGAATAAGGGTGTCTACTAAATACTGAACCTGATTTAGAAGTTCATGAAGCCCACTTGGTCTTGACTGGATTGTAATAAACCATTGACAAAGCAGCTGAGAGACCACGTGTTGCCTGACCTTCAGTAGGTTCTGTATAACCCGAGAAGGCTTTAAATGTGTCTGTCATGCACCGTACATAATATTCAGTTGACTCATCCTCTCTGTGTGTGACTGCGTTTATCGGGAACCAGTTGGATGCCAGTGGACATACTGCAGTAATAGCCTGTAATAAACTAGTCCTAGCTGTCTGAAAAGCCTCTACATTCATATGCTAGGGAATAGGGTCTGGTATTTTAGCATGACCCAGATATATTTAAATAGATCAGGCAGAATTGGTATGTCCATCAGTGCTCTGAGATCCTCAAAAGTAGGACTTTGCAACTGAACATTCCCTTTTAATATTTTTACATATTTTGCTGGATTTGTTCTGATTGCTGGGAGAGAGTCCAAAATAGTTTGGAAATCAACAGCAGATCAAGGGTGGACCACATTTATAGTGGAACTTGCTGCTTCATCTCTGCCATGTGCTGGGTTCGTGACTTGATGCAGAGGATGTAGGTGGGTGGTTGGAGTAATTACACTGTTTTCGTCTTCCTCCGTGGAGGATTCCGAATCCTCTTTATTTGTATTGAAATTATCAGGATCAGAATAACCTTCCCATCTATAATTATTGGGAATTGAGTAACAAATTTACATGAATGTAGCTTTTGTCATCTAGGAAGAGAAGATAATACCCTCTTTGTAAATCATCTCAGAAAGCTAATAAACACTGGGGGGACATTGTTTGGGAATATAGTGAGTTGGAAAACCATAAAAATTCTCTGACAGAAATGTGGGAACAAATTGTAGTAGAGTCTAGCTATAGTAAGTTTAATGTATTGACTGACAAAAAAGCAGTTACTAGAGCATGTAAACCAACATTTTATGCCAAACATAATTGAAGATTTAAATATTGTAAAGAAGATAAAACTTGGAAATTGGATTTTTAGAAAAGGGATGGAACAAATTTTGTAGAAAAAAAATGAATTCTTGACTATGTTCAAGAGGAAGATGAAATTTAAGGGAAGGCAGGAATTGAGCAATTTTATGCATAGTGATAATGGAAGCTTGTTTTGGTAAGTGTTTTTTTATTTAATGGTTGTGAACTCATGGTTGTTTTAACTTGATTGAAACAGAAAAAAGCCTGGGGGACTCAGTAAATCCTACATGGTCATTTTCTACCATGTGCACATGATTTGAATTCAGTAAATGGCGTGTAGAGGAGCACACCCCCGCGCAAATAAGGTGAACACCGTGGCATGCTAATTACAGCATAAGTAGCTGAACGGCATGCTAATCAACCAATCCAACATGGTGGAACTGTTCCAACAAGCTATAAAGCAACCATGTCAACTCTGTGCTGTTTCTTTCCCTGCGAATTCCAAAACTTTTGGAATACAGCTACAGAAGGGAGTCTACACAGACACAATGTTAGGAGCTGCTGCTGCATTAATTCATTTGTTTGTTTGTGCTACATGCTGAAGCCAATACTGCTGCTGCCACCGCCAATAGGCTGTGGAGGAGAAGAGTTCTTGGGCCCCATTTAACTTTTCACAACCTACATGACTTGGAAATTGTAGAGCGCCACAGGGTGGATAGGGACACACCTACAGGAATTCTGCGACCTCTAACGTCCTCATCTCAGAGCTATAGACAACCGAGGAGAGCCCACTCCAGTGGAGACAAAGGTATGTGTAGCACTTAGAATCGTGGCTACAGGTACCTCTCAGAGACAAACAGGGGACATGCTGGTGGTGTCATAGGCATCAGCATCCAGGATCCTCCACCAGTTCCTGAATGCTATGCTCCGGCATGCCAGTGACCACATATATTTTCTCCATAGTTCTGAGGAGAGGGCCGGAAATATGCCGGAGTTCTACCATGTAGTACACTACCCTGAAGTACTGGGTGACCTAGATTGTACATGTGTATAACTTAAGGCACCACCCAAGTAACAGAGTAGGCTCTACCTATACAGGGGCTACCACTCTTTCAGCTGCCAAGTTATGTGTAATGCCAAGGGAATTATCTTGAATGTGTGTGCTGGCAACCCTGGCAGTTACCACAGCTGACATGTCTGGCACATCTCCCAACTGTACCAAATGTTTGCTAGGGGGGATATCCTACAGGGTCACTTACTGGGGGATGCAGGCTATGCACTGGAACTGAGATTGATGACACCCATCAGAAATGCGCACACAATCCACGGAAGAATGGCATCAAACAGAAATATCGAGTATGTGTTTGGGCTGCTGAAGTCACAGTCTGGTGCCTTGATATATTTGAGAAGCCCTGCAGTACAATCCATGGACACATACAGAAATATTCACAGTATGTGCCATACTACACAACATCGTCCTGAGGAAACCGCTTCAACAGGATCAGCAAGGGGAAGGGGCACACATCCCACCACCAATAAGGTCACCACAGCCCCAGGCAGAGGAGGAGTCAGAGGGGAGGGGGGAGCCGCGTGCTCACTATGATCCTTGCATTGGTTAAGAGAGAACGCATAGCATTTCCTCCTGCTAAAGAACAGACGCATGACTCATTTTGCTAACAAACCATCTTTGAAATGCTAAAAGTGCTATCAAAAGAATCGTCCCTGAAACATTTGTACATATTTATCACACAGCATTCCATTTTCACATATTGGCAATCATGTATACCTGTGAAATGGTTTGACAAACATGCCAGTGCCATCAGTACACTTGTAACTTATGCATACAGATATAAAAATGTAAAAGTCTTTGCTTCAGATTTTTCTGGAATACATTCCATTGTATGCAGTATGTAGCTAAGAAAATGCAAGCGTGCCTTCTGACGTTCAAGTAATCCTCTGTACAGATATATCCTGAAGAAATAGCTTGTGTGCAGTCTTCCCAACATAAACAAGACTCCTCATCATCAGTTTGCCTAGCTACATGGTTGTCTTTTTTATAAGATATAGATTCAGGGTTGTTAGCACGATGAAGATGCAAATGAGGTGTGAACTCATTAGCATTGCTGAATCCCAAATACTTGTATCTGTGTAGGAGATGTAAATGTAGTGCAGGCACTCCCTCAGTGTTTATTGGAGTGCAACTGTGAATGATTACTGGTTGGGAAGGAAAACACAATGGCACTGCAGACTGACTGACTTCCACTGGTTGTGTCAGGTTAGATCTAAGGTATTAGGTGTAAGGTTGGAAGTGTAAGTAAGCAGCACACAATTCACAGGTTGTGTTCCTTAACATCTAAACTGCCCGTCATTTGTTGGCAACTGCAAGTCCTGTTTTTCAGTTAATATCTTCACACATTAAGGCCAGTGATATAGAAAGGCTTACATACCACGTCTCCGAGTAATGGTCAGATAACTGACGAATGACTAACAAAACACAGAAGGGTAAGACAAAGCTGTATGTTTGCAAGCAGTAATCATAACCAGTTGTGTGATCACTAAGTGCACTACATCCAAACATAATACATGTACAAATAGTTGTATGGTTTGTTACCACAGTAGATGCTGTTGCAGTTGGCTGTGTACAGAATGAGTTCAGTTCTTTGCTGCAGATATGTTTGTGTGGCAGAGGGGGGGTAAGGCACCCATCCTGTGTTCTGAAGGGACATTGGAGTGGTGTTCAAATTCGGATCTATGTAGACCTGTTACATGTGAGCCATTATTTTCTTGTGTGTTTGTCATACCCTTTTTTGTTCCTTTTCTGTCATTGTTTTTTTCTTTCTGTCACTCTCTCTCTCTCTTTTTTTGGGGGGGGGGGCAGTATTTGCACAGTGTGAAGCGTAGAGCAGTCACTGGAATAGAGGAAATGAATGGTGGGTTTAGCTGCGCTTATCTCATTTGCACGAAGCTTGGCAATGCGCAAACTAGACAACTGGATCACCCTGGAAGAGGCAGGACTAAGCCAAAAATAGAAACTGGATAAATTCAATTAATGCTGTTCAGCATTGCTGAAACATGCTAAACAGCATTGCGTGGCAGTTAGCGAGACCTTAAGAATGATTAGTAAAATAGAGAATGTCATGTAATTAGTTCTGTAGCAGCAGGTGTAAGTGTAGGGCTGGAGTACAGATGGTCCTGGGTTCTAGTCCAGGGTGTGCAACCTTTTTTTTCACTATTGTGACATTGCAGTTTATAACAGTGAACTGAAAGATAGACAAGTGTTATTTCAATCTTCTTGTGGTAAAGGGTGTAAGTGTAATACTGCCATACAAATGGTCCTGGGTTCTAATAGAGAATATTCCATGCACTTCTACTGTTGTTCAACTTCTGATAGTAAATTAGATAATACATAGATAACTTTATGCAATGCCTCATTGCTTGGCACTGCTGCTGTCTGCTTACACTCATGCAGATGTATTGCTTGGGGGAGAGCACTCCCGAACAACATGTTTGAGCAATGGTAAGTGAAGTGCAGCAGTGTCGAACAGTGTGCGCAAATGTGATAACTGTAATTGGAGGGGAAAGCATCAGTCTCCATTGCTCTAGATCCATGGTAGACATGGCAGGTATTTGTTGGAAAGGGCCAAGTTTAGGGCACAGAGGTGGGGTGTCCGGCAGACCAGGATATTCATTGGACTCATAGTTAAGAAACAGCTTACCTGACCCAGACATACCCATGTCCCTTCCTCAATTTTTCTTTCTGTCTGAAATAAAAATTAAATGGGCATCTGTCCCACAAAAAAAATGTTCCATACATAGCTCTCCATTTCACAGACGTGTCTTTTTGACACACTTGATTTGGTCCACTTGGCTACACTTGATTTGGTCCACTTGGCTATACAACATGATTGTGTTGTGGTCCCAGCTCTCTCTGTGTAAGTGACAGTCCAAATTTGTTTAATATTTTGCACATATGTTTTGTTTACAGTGTTAAAGAAATGGATAACTATGGTTCTTTCCTACATCTCTCCTGCACATTAGTTTCCTGCTTTCCCTTTGTTCTTCCTCCTCCTCATTTCACCACTTTCCTATCTACCCCATTTCACCACGGTAGGCTTGTCCAAAAGTAGAGTCCCACACAACACACATAAGTTGTTGGAAAAGCAAAGGATCCCTTCACTTTCTGGGTTCCATGTTTGAGCAGAGGTGCACAGCACACAGCAATGTTGAATGGTTGCAAACAGCTGCAGTTACCCCCATGCAGTGCCGCTTACTGCTCTGCTATGCCAACACACAGTGGCACATCTTGTATAAACCATTGTGCTATTGCATTATCAGTATGTAATGAAAACTGTTTAAAAATATTATATACATCTGTATTTAAACGCAGTACCATCTGGCCCCAAAAAGGAATGCATCAATACATTAACACGTGCTGCCACAGAGTCAGTTAAGCAGCAGGCGTGTTTCCTAGAGTCAGTACTGTCAGACTTTAGCAGTGTGGCTCATGTGGCTCATGTTTGCGCACTGCTTAGCTACTTGCAGACATGCATCTTGCATGCATATGCACTTTGCTAACCGCTGCGCAAGCCTGCTGCTTGTGCGCTGTGGAAATGTACATATGCTGTATTACTGCTGTTTACTGTCCATTTCCTGTGTATGACATGAAATTACATGTGGAAACATTACAAACTGAGGGCCCTAACAATATGTCACATATATTTACAGTACATCCGTGTATTGCCAACCCCCAAGCACTGCAACCCTGGTGTTTCAATACTTTTTCCACACATACATCAACCACACTACAAAACTTATATCAAATGTTTGGTGCTATGCAGTGCTCATCAGTCTGGTAACATGCAGAACAGTAGCTATTGACCCATTCACCCAAGAAGCCTTATCTGCAAGGCTAGGAAAGGAATTGGCATGGATCATATCCATGGGGACAGGTGACCTTCATCACACTTGACCCGACCCATTTTGTTTTTGTCAAGGGTAGATCTTGCTTATTACCCTTGTGGACTTCTTCTTAGATACTGACCCCAAACACCTGGATGGGGGATAACAGGACATACCACCTATGTTGAGTTATCCAAGGCCTTTGACACCATCTCCCATTCATGTCTCATAGTGAAGATCTCTCATATGGGAATTTAAACCATACAATAATAGAGTAATAGGCAACTGGCTTACCAATGGAACACACACACACACACACACACACACACACATAAAGTTGGGGACTGAACCTCCACCACTAGCCACTTACCATTAGAGTACCAAAGGAATCTGTGCTGGCCGTCAACTGTTTGCAGACTACTCCCCTGAAGTGCAGGCAACTGTAGATGGCCTATGGTTTACCAAGATTGCAGATGACTAGTAACTGGATGCACTAATATAGAGTCCCCCAATGATAACATATTACAGAAGGGGCTGCCACACACCACTTACTGGTGCCAAGCTCACGGACTGAAACTGAAAGCATACAGTGCATCATTGTCTCCTTTGGCAATGATGTAACCGTGCTAATTATGATATACATAGTACTCCTGTAAGCGGAAACACAGTGTTGTGAGACTTTGGGAACATATGTTGATAGCAATCTACATTTCCATCACTGTGTCCATAGTGGTAATAAATGCATTCTGCATTGCGGACATCATACATATGGACATCATATCAAAGACCAGAATGGTCATACCTCTGCTGTACTCTCCTCTTATCAGACCACTAATTGAGTTTAGGTTTGTGCCTGGGAGACTCCAGGGCCTCCAAAAATGACATACTTGGAAACATTGAAAGAACTGTCACTGTACTTTGGTATCATGCAGGCTGCTGAGATGTGACCTATCCCAGACCCTACCGTATTCGAAATTCTGGACATCTGCAAATCAAATGGGACAAGAATAACTTGCCCTGGGCTTCTGTCATATACAGAATGCGCAGGGGAGTCAGATGTATCCCCGAACGATTCACACGCCTCTGTAATAGGCTCCCACTGCATATGAAGCAGTGCTTCTCAGGGCTCCCACTGCATGTGAAGCAGTGCTCCTCAATGACCCTGTTCAAGCACAACCTTGACAGCTGGTTAGGTGATTGTAAAGTCACCTCTGGGGTATGTCCGTCTTGGACATGGCCAGTTGGTGCTTCTCACAAAATAGTTGTTAACAATGACCACCCAACTATGCTCAATAAGGGTACTTATGTTTTTATACAGCTAGGTTTCTACATAGCCGTTGGGCTAGTAGCCTCCTATGAAGCTGTGAGGCTATGCAGGCTTCCCAACATCATATGTCCCAAATGGCCTGCTGATCTTATCTACTATAAATTCACCTGCACTCTTATATAAAAGTCAGACTTGTGCTGTCTACTTGTGTTAAGTACTGTGTTCCGCAGTCAGTTTCTAGCTAGGTAGGGGTTCTATACTCACTGCAGTCCAGTGTATGTTTGGACAGAAGAGCAGAAGTGGGTATTCCACATTTACTACTGCAATACCATGGATTGACAGTAAATTGATGCTTGCAGATGCCTACACATCCATTTCATGCAGCCCACCCAACATCTTGTCCTTTACATGACCTGCTGATGTCATCTACTACAAGTTCACCTGCACTCTTGTAAAAGTCAAACTTGTGCCATGATGCTTGCGTAAAGTACTGTGGTTTGTAGTCTGTTCTTAGGTAGGGGTTCTATTCTCACTGAAGTCAACTGGATGTGTGTGCATATGAGATGTTGCTTGACATTACAGAGAGCCTTTTATACCAGCATGTGGGGCACTGCTATATTGTCCTCAACAGACACTGCTGATGTCAGCAGCTATGTCAGAGTTTTGGACATGCAGTACTCCCACCAGGACAGGGTCAGACACTGGCCTAGAGGCCAGGCAGACATTACCTAATCCTGTACCAGATTACACTGACATGGTGCTAACTGTATCCACATACATCATGACATGGTTTGTAGGCCCTCTGTTATCTTACTGAGAAAGGCCTGTGGTCTCTCTAGCTGCTGCACATTTATGGTGAGTTGTGTGCAAAAGATAGCATTGTACTTTTATTACTGTTCTGGTGAGGTTTGACTCCAGTGCTGTGGTACAATTCTAAGATCTGAATATGATGGTGTGGTGTATGATGTGCACAGCATAGGCTTTCGATACCAGTGTGGACACTTGGTAAAAGTTCAGATTGCTATCTACATGTGTTCCCAGTACTGGCATCACTGGGTGTCAGCATAACAGGATTGTTGTCAATGCTGTGATTAACATGGAATCCCACTTTTCAGACAGACAAAAAAAGACACCTTGCTGCATTTAGTTGTAGATTGTGTGCCTTTGTCCCCATTCATTTGTTAGCTTTTCCTGTACCATCATTGGTGAACTCGGTGATTGGACCCAGTATGCAAGAATCAACAAACAGAGGCCTTATACTTTAGCCTGCACTGTCGAGAAGTAGAGTCCAGCCAGTGAAGGACCAAGAAGAGATAATCTGTCAAAACTGACCATTTCCAAATGGTCGTCTAAGGTTCTTACTTTTGTTAGTCAACGTAACAAAACTATTCCAGACATGGTGGGTCAAGACCCACTCTACCCAGAGCCTTGGCCTCATCTGTGGCTTTAGTTGGCCAGGGTAATCTACCCATGTAGCTAAGGCTACTGCAGCAGTGATCAGTATGATGAACACAGTGCAGTTGTGTAAATAAAACTTACCATAAAAGTAGATGTTCGAATGATCCAATGATGCTACAGTATCCGTTCCCTTATGCCATGGCAGAGCTTGTCAGCAAAGAGAGGGAAGCTAAGCCCTGAAATGACAATACTTTTAGACAGTTCAGCTAGAGCAGCCTGACTGGATGGGTGGAAGGTGCCCTGAAGCTTTGGAAGATGGCTGTTTTTTCCTTGGCAGGATATAACCCATATAGCGAAGGCTACTGCAGCAGTATTCATTCAATCATGGGCTGTTAATAAGGGAAGGAAGTACAGTTGTGCAAGTAAATTTACTAAGTGGATGATGCTTGGATTGTCAAACTGGTAATATTTTGCTTTTCAGCTAAAAGTTCTTTCCTTCAACATTTTTTGCCAACCCTTTTACATCTGGGTGTTCTGTGTATCCACTTAAATGTGGAGTACACTGAATAGCTCCTTTAAGAATTTCTGAAGAGTAGTTGGTGTGTTTTATAATGAGCTATTCCTTTCTTATTTGCTGTCTGTTAGACTTCTCTGCAGAGGGTGATTTTATTTTAAAAGCAAATAATTTAGTAACTAGGTTTGTCTGTTACCTGTCAGATGTGCCAAATTTCTTTGCTGTCACATTTCAGTGAACATTTAGAGATGGCTTCTCTACAAAGAAACCTGTAGCCCCAGAAAACTCAAAAGGTGTATTGTCTCAGAGGGATTAAAAAAAAACAGGGCTTCAAATGCATTGTTTTGTGGGCTTTTTGGGGCTAAAAACCTTAACTGTGGTGGAAAGTAAAATGAAAGAATTGCAGTGACAAATTCCTAAAAAAAGTAATGGTACAGTTTAATTCAAACCCAGCTTGATGTGCACCGAGAAGAGTGAATAGTATAGAAATGTCTTGACTAGTGAGTGCAGTTGTCTGGTAGGTCTGTGGGCATTTTGTACTATTGCTAGCTTGCACATGAGATGCTCTTGGTTCCCTTGAAGCAAAATGTATAAAGCTTGAAGCAAAAATTTGTACTTCTGAAATCAAGGTGTGCCATTCTTTCTTTGGTTTACACAAATAATGGCAGATCAAACTTTTGTATAGTATGTGTGACCTGTAGTATCTCTGTAAATAGTTTACAGAGCCTGCCTGTTGTCCTTGGGTCACTGTTGTAAATCTTAGCATGAAAAAGATGAGCAGAGACCCATTATACTTGACAAGCATGCATCCTGCAACTGTGCAGATCAAGACAGCACAGCCGTGATGAGTAGTAGGTAAATTAGAGCTCATTTCTTTTTGTTGCTTTAGGAAGCAGTGAACTTAAAATTTGGTGTTTGATTCACCACTACTTCAAGGTAATACATGCATCATATCAGCTGAGTATATTGACAGACAACACGAACAAGTCAAAAAGAAAAATGGCACAAACTTGTTTTATGTAGATTTGGAGGGTTTGTTGATGGCTTAAATGATCACTTGCAAGCAGTGCTTCTATGAGTATTGTATAGTAGTGGAAATGACTAAAAGTGAATCCTTATATGACTGAAATTCCTGATACATACAATGCTGACAATTTTTGAACAAGTCAAAGTTTTCCTTCAGAAATATTGTAGAATATCAGACACAAACATTTTCATCTGATTTCATCTGAGTGCTGTAAATGCAGTCATATTCAGAGATGTTATTGGAGAAAATTGCATGTTTGGATGTGACTTGTTTCAGCAAGACAGATGTACACCAAGGCTTGATCAAATGGCACATTAGTAATACTTGAAATGTACTTATTACATGTGTTAAATGAACTCCAGATGTTAATTAAGCCCACAGTTCGTAACATATTGTGGCAAATGATAATGTTTTTTCTTTAAAAGTTGTGCTGAAAGTAATTACTGCAGTTAGTAGCCCAAATTCAGAAAAAGACAAGTTTAAACTTAATTTTTACTTGGGAAAGGTGCTTGTTAAAATGCTGCTAAACATCTCATGATAAAACAAACAGGAGAGCACAGCTAAAACAGCTTCAAAAGCTGCAAAATGCCGTTTTTGTGTTTGTGTGGCAGCAAGAAACCAAGATGTGTATTGATATTTTAAATCTGTTGCAGGATCAAAAATACACTTTTGATCACTATCTGTGAGGCAATGCTATGTGTTGCACCTTTTCACAGCTGTAAAACCCTTTACTCTCCTACATTTTTTCCTTTCTGCCTTTTATTACATTGGAGTATCTAAATCAGTTTACTGCAAAGACATATATGACAGCAGTATAGCTTTCAGAGCTGTGAGACACTTGAATATTTTTTTTTTCTTTATTTACTTTTTCTGTGTCTTTCTGTGTTTATGACTAGTAGTAGATGAAGCAAGTAAAGCTCTATGCACTACAATGAATTCTGATTGGGTCTCTAGTAAAACCCAAACCACAGTGTTTGGGAAATGGATGTCATGAAATTAATTTAGAGAGCTTTGCCACACTCTGATCTTGAGGTCGATTATGTCCATTTCTGGAACATATAACAGCATGACTGTGATAGGGAATGGATTGTAGTCTTAACAGTAGTTGATAATGCAGTCACAGTAAGAATTGTGAATAGGTGTTTAATTACTTTTAGGATACTTGTTTTCAGTGTAGTTTATATACACCCTTTCTTCCGTCCTTCCTTCGCTCACTAAAGGTAATCTGATAAATACAGAGTACATGTGGCATGAGCAGATGCTTGCTTGAAGATACTGTTTAATGGCAGAATAAGTGATTGATTTGCCTCCTGTCCCCTTTTAGTGGGATACATTGGTTGGCATACCTGTGTTACTGTTGTATCAAGGAGGATTTGATTAAAAGTTTGTTGACTGGTCAGAATGATAGGTTACTAGTATATTGAAAAACAACTTTTCATGGCTTTACTAAGTGTGCTGTTACAAAGGTTGGATGGTTTAGCTAGCTAATATCTTTTGTAGTTTGAAACATGAAGACCATTAATTAACCAAAATTATTTTAGTGTAAATTAAGGTGGAATGGAGTTTTTGCACAGACTTTTTATTTGAACTCCCAATACATTATGTAGATGTAATTAAAAATGTTTATCAGATGAAGTAAATATTTGAGACTGTTCAAGCCATTTTAGATAATTGACTGGTAGCTAGTAATGGTAATTGCCAAGTTACCACTTCACTAGATGCTGTTTTGTCAAGATGAATCATCGGCCTATAAAAATGTGCTTGGCCAGTAAGTGGGCAGGTTTTGTAAGATTATACACTGTAGTTAGTTCCTAAGCTAGGCCTCGCTTTCAGTAAATTTCCACTGACTTCTTTTAGCTGTTGTTTTCTGTAGTCTGATTCTGCTTTTGCTGGCAGCCTGTAATCAGTGACATGGACTCTTAACTGCATGGAATGTGAAATGCTCAAGTTTTAAAACTGGTTGGTTGTAAGTGAGCATTTGATAAAGCTAGGCCAGACAGGTCACTAAAACAGTAGCTGAATGTTTAGTTTAATTTTTGTCATTTTTTATTTAGGTGCTTTGCAAACAAAAGTTCTTTGGTCTTGTGAGAGTTGTATGTGGGAAACACTTTACACCTTTTAAATAGTACAACTAGTAGCTGCTGAACACACAATCTTGTTCACTTCTACTACACTGCAAGCTGTTGAAAACTGGCAGCTAATACTGAGGCACATTGTGCAGATACTTTGAATTTCCATGTTACTGGCTTGTGAAGGATCACATTTACTGCACTGTGTTGAGTGGGAGGTACTAAGTATGCAGTTGCCTGCCGTGTAGGGCTTCCTCTGAGCACATTCAAGCTAGGATGTGGCCATCTTGAGGTGCTCCTCATATGTGCAAGTAACAGGGTAGGATCCCAAAATGGCTGTTCTGACAGTAATTATAGTTTGTCTATCTGAAGATCTGTTTGGTTCATAAATGGAATTAGTTAATGCTGATGTACAACATTTTACAAAATATGTTTTCTGTTGCTTAGGTGAGCACTGTTCTTGAAGCATGCTTGACTAGCAACATAATTTGTGTGTCACATTTTAATATTTGCACTCCTTAATTTAACAGTCTTATGCCCAAAAAAGTAATTTTCCAAATTGTTTACTGGACCATATATTTATCTTGCGTTCACTATATTTTCACAAGAACTAAAAGAAAACTACAGCTCATACTTATGGCTGAAAATTAAACATATTTAATGCAGTCTTTTGGAGATTTATGTCACATGCAAGATGCAGGCATCAACCTTCTCTGTGGTTTATCTGATGGAGCAAGATTCTTCCCTTTTGTAAGTAACATATAGTAGCTACTTGGAGATTTATCAGACTTGGTCTGAAGTAAATGGTGACAGATTTAGGCCGTATCATTAAGCAGATGAAACCTGGACCTCTTAAAAGAAAAAAAAAAAGTGTATGATATACATGTATATATTTTTTTATATTTGCTTATTTATGTATGCATGCATTAGTTATGTGTAAGTGTATTCATACGATTGTCGAGGTTCAGAGTGTAAGTAAATCAAGAGACTGCAGTTTGCTGATTACCGCCTTCAAGATGTACCTCCCACTTCCAGGAGGGTAAGACCATGTCAGGGCTGGGCTGAATTTGCCAATACCCATTCGGTCATCTAGGTTCATCTTTAAAGATGTGAGGGGGTACCACTCTGTTTGTTTAATATTTAAAGGCAATTTGTTCCCAAGGTGGGGTAACCTTTGGGTAGCAAATCTGTCCTTCCAACACGTTTTGTCTTTCTAGTCTGAATTACTGATATATGTATGCTTGTGGATATATGTAGATTCAGTTCCTTCTGTTACATGTTGACTTGGTCAAAAAGAATGCACTTTTTTTTTTTTAAGTGCTCTATTTTCCAGGGCAGGTTTGCCACATTGGGGTGCTTTGGGATATACTTTTAGGAGTGAGAGTGAGTGTGTGAGGGTTATATTTAGAGTGGGAGTTAGGCAAAAGGATAGTTTCAGTGCTGTGCATGTGTTCTACTGTACAGAAAGTGATTTGTGTGTCTTGTATAATGGTACTGTTAGGGAAGAGGTATTTTCTGTGCCTGTGTGTGTGATATGCATGCTTGGGTGTATACAGATTCACATATACACAGACGCATGACCATGCATGTTTTTGAATGCTTAATTCTGTGTTGTATCTGGGCACTGTTGTACAACCTTGTGTGTGTACATGTATGCACACATACGCATGCATGCGTATGTACATACATATGTACGTATTTAAACAGTAGCACATGCTAGGACTTGCTTTGAGCAGATAAAACCAGATATGCAGGGCCATTTGTAAATGCCTTACAAGCTTGTTTGGCATGCCTGTGTTAGACAAATCAGATTGGTTTTATGGTCCCCCTTTCATAAATATATACACGCAAGCACTTATATTGCATGTTATAATTTGTAATGTCAATATGTGTGCTTATTTTTGTATGTATGTGTGTATATAGATATATATATATATATATATATATATATATATATATATATATATATGTGTGTGTATGTATATATCTATGTTTGTGTGATATATAGTTGTGATTTCTGTAATTACATATACATGTTTGTAGATTTCTTTGTACACATAACACATTTTGTATATAAGCATGCATATATATGTATATATGTGTACAAAAAATATATGTACATAACTAACACTTGTGCGCTGCATATACATGCGGCATCACCATACCTGCATCAAGCAGCATTACCGCTGTACTATGCCATCAGTGAAGGAAAGTAGACTTGAATCTGATGAAAAGCAACATTAACTACATACTTTGCACACACAAGTGCCTCAGATGTAATGCTGCCTGTCTAAATCCACCCCAAAGTGGACATTTATTCAAAGGGTTCCTATTAGAAGACCGAAGATGCGTCTTGGTCGAACATATAAGACTGAAACGGCAAAATATTGAAGTGGCATGTAAGCAAATTCTTTCCCTAGGAAAGAATTTGCTTGGCCGCTTCGGTACTTTGCCGTTTTGGGCACTGTAGTACGGTCTCGGAGTTGGTATATTTAAGTAGGGGGGGGTGGAGGTCGAAGCCCCCCACTTAATGTAATATAAAGTGTTTTCTTTTTTTTTTTTTTGGTTGGAACAGCTATTTTTTTTCCCCTTGGAAAAAAAATCGCTGTTCTGACCATTCGATATTGTAAGCTTTCGTTTACATAGGGTCGATTAATCACTGTTCGCTTTATTAAGTGTTCGATGATGTAATATAGACCCTATTTAAATAAAAATTTAAAAGAATACATAAAATAAACTCTAGACTACAAGCCAGTCAGAACATTGCATTACCAGCAAAATGGATTTAAGTTCTGAATGTGTAAATTAAATAAAACCATAGGTAAACTATAAAACTTCCTTGCTGTGCTTCCAAAACAAGACAAAAGTAAGTAGTAAATATTGCCAAACATGCTGGGAGGGGAGACAATATTTTCTTTTTGATGTACTATTTAAGCTCATCCCCTATACACTCCATCCTGAATATTAAATCCCTATTCTGTAGACAATTAGTTACCAGAGCACATTGTAATAAGTGGACTACAGTGGTTTTTGTATCTAAAAATTTACATCAGTGGGATATAGTAATTCAACCAAAAATAGGAGGAGCCAATAAATGCAGTACAGGAGCCTGGACTTTGTGGCTCTAGAAATATTTTGTATTGCAGGTTTTGTGGATAAAAGTTCAGAACTTGTTTTCATATCTTGCTTCCCAGACCGTGTGTATATAATATATATATGTGTGTGTGTATGTGTGTGTATAATATATATATATATATATATATATATATATATATATATATATATATATATACAGATACGTACGTATATATATATATATATATATATATATATACAGATACGTACGTGTGTGTGTGTATGTGTGTGATATATATAATGTGTGTGTGTATTTATTTGTGTGTTTATTGGCTCAAGATTCTCACAGGTTCCTCTACAAAAACCCTTGCGCTGATCCAGCTGTGGTGTCTGTGGATCTTCATCTCCACCCAGGAACCCTATTCCCAGTGAAGAACAGAATAGTATACTTAACAGATTTGGGAAAAAGGGTGTACATTTCTGCTAACCTTCTATCCAGAATCTTAAACTGCCAGCCTGACATGTTTTTCTAACAATCCATGTTGGAAAGCCTTCCAAGATGCTTCACTGATAAGCAGCTTAACTTCAACTCTCCCAGTGTGAAAAAAGAAACTGAGAAATAAGCACTAGTAATTCTGACAGCATGAGTAAAGTTCGGTTACTGGATAGTAAATACACTGTCTGGATGCCAGCAAAGAAGAAATTTAGAGAATCTGAAAGAAAATCGTTAAGAAACCGTGAAGGGAAAACACTGACTAGAAAGAGTCCTGCAGCTGTTCAGCAATAAGCAGTTCAAGCGCCCGCTTTGGTACAAGTGATGGCTTCCAGTAATTTAGAGAGGGAAAAAAAAACAAATGTACTCTGAGATGAATAAAATAAGTGAAACACTGAAAAGAGTATCAACTAAAATAAGTCTGGAAACAGAAGAAACTTTATGTACCTATTCAGATAAACTGATAAATCTACAAAAATCAGAGATTGAAATGAATAAGTTGGCAGAGTTTGAGACTTCTCAAGAAGAGCAGTAGAAGACAGCTTAACAGAAACACAAGCGCCTGCCAGGAAATGGAGTTTAATTCGAACACATCAAATAGCGAGGGATTTCATCAAAAAGACTTCATCAGACATTTTAAAATCAAAATGTGACCCCTTAAATACTCTCTGCACAAATCACATGACCCTGTTAATAACAAAAAACTTTAACAAATACATGATATAAGATCATAGAAATAAAAACAATAATGATGAACACTTAATTTAATACCCTTTTATATTAGTCTTTTTATCTTAAATATGCTCTCATTTTAAGTAAGCTACTAATACGGATTACTTCATTTAAGCCGGGTGTTACTGAAGCATTGAGAAAGATTTGCCAAAGGACCACCCCCTTGGGTGCTGTCCCACCTGTTCTAAAACACAAAAACAGAATGTATGATTTCCATGGTTTGCAATATGTCTCCAGAGCGCATTAGTGGGAATAGACTTCCTTATATCATAGGAATGTTCATAAATATGTTAACCAAAAACAAGAGGATGACAAACTTTTTTAACCACAAACTCATCAGTGTTGAGAGTCATGTGGCAGATGGAGCACACCCCACATTTAGTTATTTTACCACCGTTCTGATGTGGCCCTTCAGCCATACCATCAAAAACATTTTTAAAATATTTACCCCGTTTGTAAACAAATTTGGGGTAGGGGCCAAGTTTCTCAATAACCTCCCCATGTCCAGCCAACAGTTACCAATTTTAGTAATGACAGAAGCTATCAATTTACTGCCAGCATTGAAGGTGGTAACAAAATAAGAGATCGTACGAGTTTCATTTACCCTTTGGTGATCCAAATAATTGGTTACAAATGCTGATGATACACCAGGGGGTCCATAAGGGGAACCTGGTACAACTAACAAGAGGGTTGAAATTGAAAATGGCATAAAAGAGGTACAAATTTCCCCATTTGCCTTTTCATGATGACTTCGTCACGAATATTCATGACTAAACTTTTGGGATAACCACTTTTAAAAACATAGAACCCAAAATCCCACATTTATAGAGAAGATCCTCCCAATTAGATACCATCTTAGCTGCCCTAACCATCTGTCGCTTATTTACGGCCCGTTTTTGATGGTGGGGATGATTGCTAGTGCAATATAATAAACAATTTAGAGGACGTTGATTTCCTGTAAATCCTTGAAGAAAGAACTTTTAAAATGGGATCCTTTTTAAGGCAAACATCCAAGTAATTAATAGAATCACCACCAACGTTATGTGTAAACTTAAAAAATGTAGTAGAATCATTTAAAGGACATGAACTCATCAAGCAAATCAACTGGTCCAACCCATGACCAAGAAATCATCCAGGTATCTAGTATAAAGGTGTATATACTGAAAGAAAAGGGATTGAGATATAAAATGTTGATCATGATGTTCGCAAATAAGGGGCCACAAGGGGCACCCTTAGCGACACCTGAAACTTGTTTATAAAACTGATCCTGGAATAATAAATAGTTGGTATCCAACACTAACTCCATAAGAGTGGTATTGGTCATAGACTGTTCCAACTTAAAGTTGAAAGACATTCCTCAAACCACTGAAGACCAATAACATGAGGGATACAACTGAAAAGGTCCTTAGCATCGATGGTTAAAAAAACACACTTAAATCAATCATGTTACACCTTGTTAATAAATCCCATGAGCCCTTACATAAATGAGGGATAGTCATGACACGGGGTTTCAACATAGAATCAATAAATTGTGCAATACCATAAGTTTTCGAGTTACCCGCGTCCACAGTTGGTCTAAGGGGAGTTAAGAACATCCTTGTGTATTTTGGAAGACCAAAAAAGTAGGTATACAAGGTACTTTATTCAATATGCATCTATAATGGTCAGGTGTAATTTCCCTTTGCATAAGCATATACTGTAGAATAACATCAACACGATTATATGCTATATTAAGCTCATTAATTGAAGATTCCACATAATCATCCTCGCATAAAATACACAATACTTTTTGTTCATAATCAAGTTGATCCATGGTTATTACCCCACCCCCTTTATCAGGTTGCGTAACACTCAGATTGGGAGTAGTAATGATTTATTTCAACAGGGCCCATTCCTTGTGGTCTGAATTAAAATCCCCAAAACCAACCCGTCTGGACTTTGCCAACTGTCTTAAATCCAATTCACAAACCTGCTGAAATACAACCAAAGCCGGATGCAGTTCTGGATTAATAATTTGCTGCACATGTAAATCTGGACAGTTATACACCTCATCACAACCACCTAAAAGTAACTTCAAGTTCAGGTTACGGATAAACATCTTTAACTCCAAAATAGTTTTCACAACATCCATCTGCCCTGATGGAACAAAAGAATGACCCCACTACTAAACAAGTCAGCATGATCTACAGTAAATTCAATGCCACTGTAATTGTAGATAAAAGTAATTTGAGCTGTTGGCAATGGTTTTAACAGTACCTAGGGATGTATTGCCCACAACACTCAATGTCTATTCCATCTCTGCCTGAACGAATTGTTCCTCTGTAGATACCGCTGCCATTTACCATTCTGTTGAAAGTTGTGTATATTCTGTCACTTGTTCTGGAGGAGCTCGGATTGCCTCTGTTCCATTTGATCCACAGGGGCCTGTTCACCTAGAGAATCATGTTGTCCTTCATGAACGAACTAGGAAGAAGAAACTTCCCTGACTTCATCATGGAAAACATCATCCAGTCTCTCCTGCCCACCCGGAGGTGCTGGGTGAGCATGCTCCTAGTGTACTCTGATCCCTTTTAATTTTCTTAGTTTTCTGCTGCAAGATGGTTGTACAAGTACTATCCACATCCATATAAATCCTTTGGTATTTGTTGGTATTTATTGCAAATGCAGAATGTTGAGAGAGACTGGTATCTAAAGCCTTGATACCCTGCTCCAAATTGTCCATCTCCATATGATTGACCAGCAGCTCCATGAGATCGAAACCATGCCGGGCAAACAGACAATAAATCCTGGTGTGAATTAGAATGAGCCACTAAGCCCATTGGAATCTTCCAACACCGGAGGCCTTCTGGTGCTGTTTTGAGCTTAGTACACTCTCAAGCAAGTAGGAATTTTCGAGTTGTAATTTCCGAAAACGTAGCAGTTTCTGTTCACTCGTTGAGTTGCCTATCAATAGAAGCAGAATGCATTTCCTAAGTGGCGCCAAAAGTAATAGAAGTGGCGCCAAAAGTAATAGAAGTGGCGCCAAAAGTAATAGAAGTGTTTAACCAACTGTCCAGGTTTACAGTTGTTGTAGCCTCACCAGTCATTAGGTTGGTTAGCTTGCGTATACTGCTGCTGCATAAACTGTTGCTGTCCTGGGGGTATCTCAGAGCCA
Organism: Protopterus annectens; assembly: GCF_019279795.1. NCBI lineage: Eukaryota > Metazoa > Chordata > Ceratodontiformes > Protopteridae > Protopterus > Protopterus annectens. The sequence goes on from NC_056726.1 coordinate 170,385,569, forward strand.
ACAGATGCTTGAGAAACTGAATTCCTTTGTATATCACCACAGTTGGGAAAAACAGTATGTCTGCCCTGAGTGAGCTGCTGTACAAGCAAGGTAAGGTTGTGCAGAGAGGCTTGTACAGCACTCCGTTCCGTAGCCAGCTGGAACAAATCTGGACACCCAGCAGTGCTAGAAGCCATAATAACCAAAAAACAGAAGACGACGAACCAAAAAAAACTTCACTGACAGGAAAAAGTTTAATTCCAACACATCAAGTAGTAAGCACTTTTGTCAAAAAGACTTATTCATATATTTTAAAATCAACATGTGACCCCTTTAAAAGACTGAGTGTGCAGAGAAAACCTGAGATTTTCTGCTGTATCAGAGATGCCATAAGAAAAAGACTGTATTAATTTTGTGAACGCATGAATGGAACTGGATTGGTATTCCGCAACAGAATTTAAGGGTGTCACAAAAGGAAAAGTAAGTGGTTATGTGTCATTTGTGAATATCAACATGATTCATTTGCATCTGTTACAAATGTATTACAACTGTGTCATATAGTTTGGATATGTGCTGAAGTGATTTTTTTTATACACTATTGTAATAACAGGGGAGACTGAAACACAGGAGATTAACTTGCAAAACTTCAGAAGAATGGTTGAGGTTAATTTACTTAACATCTTTTGCTTATGGCAAAAAGTAAAGTTAATCTCTCAGTTTCAGTGCAGTAACAGATGCAATGTCTAGAAATAGAAGTTTTTTGTATTGTCTTTACATGTGGAGGAATGTAAATTATTTTATGACTTCCACCATTTCCCAAAAATTTGAGGGCTGTGTATTTTTCACAGGGAAAGGCTTATGCTGGCAATTTCTAGCAGTGGGGGTATTCACCTGGGATAGTCAGATGAGAAAAGTGATGTCATCTTGCAAGTATCTCAGCAGCAGTATTTGAGATGTTAATTTAATAACTCTCAGAGAGAGACAATGCATTTTGTATTTCGACTTGGCAGCATCATTTGGGAAAACCCACTCACCACATCTGTCTGCCTGGCTCTGTAAGTAATTAACTTATTTATTGAGACTGTCCTGCAATGTTATTTTAAATATTTCCTGTGATGTTGAACTCTGAAGTCACTGTGAATACATATTTTTTATTATCTTGCTCTTTTATGTGGCTAATAATTGTGATACTTCATAGGTAGGTACTAGGATGTTCTTCGTCTCACATTGCTGCAGTCATAACCTGTGGGTAGTCCGCTGGAATACCAAAGAGCTGGGCTGGCGTCTGTCATTGTCGCCTAGAGCTGACGTCAGTACGTAGTAGTACTTAAGCGCATGACCGACGCCATATCCTCAGTCTTTCTTGCCGCGTGGTCCGAAGCAGAAGCAGCGTTTGCAAGTGCCGTTCGGCGTTCTGAAATTTTCATTTATCGAGTTTCAGACCGAAGACCAAGTTGGGCTAAGTACCTCGTTGGGGAAATCTTTGTCTTTTCTTGCCTCAGTTTTCCGGATGTCAGAAAAAGTTAATAATTGCATTTCTTGTGGGAAACAGATACCTCATAGGGATTATCATTCTTTCTGTATTCCTTGCTTGGGGCCTGAGCACGACGTGGTCGGGTGTCGCTTTTGTGCTAGATTTAATAAGCGCACCATTAAAAGGAGATTAGACTGTGCCAGGCTTGTTTTTGGTAAAAGGTGTAACTATAACATGCCGTCGGATCCTCCGACGCCCGCTACCGCTAAAAAGCGTAGAGATAAATCTTTGAAGTCTAAACCGGATGAGTCGTCCGTTGCGGATGCCGGTTCTGCGGAGCCTCCGGTTGAATCTGTGGATCCTGCCGAGGGTTCGGCTGAATCCCAGGGGGAACCTTTACTTTTGCAAGAGTTGGCCTCTCAGGAGTTAGGCCTGGCTGAAGGTGCTTCTCAGGTGTCTGTAGTTCCATCTTTACAGAAGGTTATTAGGCCTTCTACTTCAGTGGCTAAAGGCCATGCTAAGGCCAAACCTTGTCTTGTTGGCCCTGGTCATAGTTCTAGCTCTCCAGCCCCTGTTCCTAAAAAACATATGTTGAAAATGGCGGAGGACTTGATTACTTTGATCAGGGGTTCTATGCCCCCCCCAGAGAAGAGGCCTAGGGTGGAGGCAGATTTAGAGGGAATGGATCATTCCTCAGACTACTCTGATTCCTCAGCTGAAGAAATTCAGGAATTCCCTTCTTATTCAGATTTGGATGCAGAGGATTCCTGTCCTCCTGCTTCTCCTCCAGAGGATTTTTCTTTTTCTGAGACTTTACATTCCATGAGGGAACATTTCAAGTGGGAAGGTCAGGATTTTTCAGATTCTCGGAAGAGGCTTAGGGAATTTTTGTTTCTGCCACAACATAGGCCCTTGGCTATTCCTCCTGTCTTAGATGTTGTTCAGGATGTTTTTTCTGAATCTTCCCTTAATCCTGATTCTTTGCCTCCTGCCCCTGTTAAGCCAGACAGATATTATAGAGTTCCAGAAGCACATAAGTATTTGTACAAGAGTCCTAGAGCTGATCCGGAAACTATTATTCAAGGTCCGAAGGGTATTAGGGCTTCTGTGGCTAAGAATCAAGTTCCTTTGGATAAAGATTCTAGAGCTTTAGATAGGTGGGGGAAAAAGTGTACACCTCCTTTACGTTAGCTATGAGGGCTTTGAATTGCCAATTTCATATGCTGAAGTATCAGAAGTTTTTGTTAGGTCAATTGAAATCTAAGGTGGATGCTTTGTCTGAGGGTATAGAGTGTAAGGAGCTCCAGGAGTTGGTTCATGCATCAGATCAAGTTGGCAAGCATTCTTTGCAGTGTGGTTTCGATGCTCTTCAGGCTACATCCAGGGTGGCTGCTACAGGTTCAGTTATTCGTAGACATGCCTGGCTTGAGGATCAAAATTTGTCAGAGCATGTTAAGGCTCGGATTTTGGATGCTCCTCTTCAATCTGAAGTACTTTTTGGTCCTCCTGTGGAATCAGTTTTGAAAAAGATGGAAGATAAGGCTAAGTCTATGCAGACGGTCAAAGATTTTATGCAGGTGCAGCCCCCTAAGTTTAGTAGGAATTGGCCTGCTAGAGGATGGTCTTATCCTTCTTCGGATTATCAGTCTAAGGGCAGGTCTAGACGTGGTAGAGGCAGAGCTCACGCTTAGGGTTCTTTCAGACCTAGGACTTGGAGTTCTCCTGCACAGTCTTCTGGTGAGGGCAGGGGTCAGCCCTTTCGTAAACAGACCCAATGACCTGTATCTTCCGCTGCCAGACCCTTCTTTACTGGCAGCTCCTCTAGGAGGAAAGTTGGGACTTTTCAAACAAAACTGGCATTTGGTCACCCAGGACAAATGGGTGTTGGATATAATAAATCACGGGTACAAGTTTTATTTTCACACTTTTCCTCCTTTCAAAGGCATGCCAGATGTGCCTCCTCGGCAAAGGATGGAGGCTCAGGAGCAAATTTCTTTACTTTTGCAGATGGGGGCAATTCAGGTGGTCCCTCCGTCAGAAGTAGGCCTAGGTTTTTATTCCCGTCTATTCCTAGTGCCAAAGAAAGGAAACACTTTGAGGCCAATTCTGGATTTGTCCATTCTCAATACCTACCTAGACATTCCAAAGTTCAAGATGTTAACATTACAACAACTTCTGCCTATGCTAGGCAAAGATCACTGGATGGTAACCCTGGATCTCAGAGGCCTATCTTCACATCCCTATCAGACCCAGCTGCAGGAGATTCCTGAGATTTCGGGCTAGTACTTCTCATTATCAGTTCTCTGCATTGCCCTTTGGTTTATCTACTGCGCCCAGAGTATTCACAAAAGTTCTGGCTCCTGTAATTGCTTTCCTCAGACAGAGAGGAATACAAATTTATCCTTATCTGGACGATTGCCTGATTCTTGCTCAAAACAAAGACAAGTTACTACAACATCTCAAGTATGTAATGGCAGTTTTAAGGTGCCTAGGGTATTCTGTGAACGAAATAAAGTCCAGTCTAGTGCCCTCTCAGGACATGTGCTTTCTGGGTGTGAGACTGCATACAGCTTCTCAGATGGCATTTCTGACCCCGGACAAACAAAGAACTCTTCATCTATACTTCCAGCAGTTATCAGTAAAGTCCAGGCTGACTGCAAGGACAGTCCTTCAAGCCTTTGGGTTCATGGCATCTTGCATCCTAGTACTTCCCAATGCCAAACTGCATATGAGGAAGCTACAATGGTATCTCAAAAGTGTGTGGACTCAACACTGCCACGGTTTGGACACTGTCATTCGGATTATACCTTGCATCCAGAAGGAATTCTTGTGGTGGGCTCAGGAATGTCACCTAAACAAGGGACTCTCTGTGATCCGACCAGAGGCGAGTCAGATCCTAACGACGGATGCCTCGGACTTGGCTTGGGGAGCACTCTTCAATGGGAAATGGATACAAGACACGTGGCCTCCCAAACTACTACATTTGCATATCAACATGAAGGAGATGTTAGCAGTCCAATTTGCCTTGATGGCCTTCAAGGACCTACTTCAGCCGGGACAGGTGTTGATTCAAACAGACAACACAACAGTCATGTGGTGCATCAACAAGCAGGGGGGAACCCATTCCTACCCTCTTTGCAGACAAGCAATGATTTTGTGGGAGACTGCTCTGAGTTTGCACATCAATCTTCAAGCACGGTTTCTGCCAGGAGCTCAGAACTCCCTAGCAGATGTATTGAGCAGGCAAATTGTGGATCCCCACGAGTGGAAACTGGACCCTCAGGTATTCAAACAGTTGACCGTGGCTTGGGGAGCTCCAGACATCTGTTCGCTTCTCCACTGAATTTCCAACTGCCAAAATTTTGCACAAAGATGTTCCACCCAAATGCTTGGAAAGTGGATGCTCTATCTTTCAGTTGGAACAACCTTCACGTTTATGCTTTTCCCCCTCTGCCTCTTCTTCCCAAGGTACTCTTGAAAGTCAGGCGGGACAAGCCTTGCATGATTCTAATAGCACCAGATTGGCCACGTCAGCATTGGTATCCTCTGCTGAGGAGTTTAATTCAGGAGCCTCCTTGGCCTTTGCCACAGGTTCCTCATTTGTTATCCCAGTCAAACAATCATTTTCTCAATGTTCGGGTGCAGTCCCTGCATCTAACAGCCTGGCGTATTCTGTAATGGAGCCGGTGGGGTCTCAGCTTCCTCAACAGGTTTTAGATGTCATTCTGGAAGCCAGGCGGCCTAGTACTAGAAAAGTTTATGCTGATAAATGGAAGAGATTTTTTCTTTGGAGCACAGCAAAGGGCTTTGATGTTTCAGTGCCTAATTTGAGTTTTGCATTACAGTATCTTACTGAATTACTGGACAAGGGTTTGTCATTCTCTTCTGTGAAGGTTCATGCTGCAGCCATTTCTGCTCACTATGATTGGGACCCTCCTTTATTTTCTCACCCTTTGTTCAAACAATTTTTTAGAGGGGCAAGGAATATAAGACCCCCACGTAGAGCTCCTACTCCTTCCTGGGATCTCAATTTTGTATTGGAGAAGCTTACTTTACCTCCTTTTGAACCTGCAGCTACGTCTGAATTGAAGTTTTTGTCTTGGAAGACTGCTTTTTTGTTGGCCATTACTTCTGCTAGGAGGGTATCTGAATTGCAGGCACTCATGGCAGTTGAACCCTTTCTGATATTCCATAAGGATAGAGTTTCTTTGCGAACTAACCCTACTTTTATGCCTAAAGTGATTTCTAATGTGGCCTTGAACCAGTGTATTCATTTGCCTACTTTTTATGCTGATCCCCAAAATAAGGGGGAAAAAGTCTTGCATTCTTTGGATATCCATAGGCAGCTATGTTATTATTTGAGCAGAACTAAAGAGTTCAGACAGACTCAACAGTTATTTGTTTCTTTTGCTTTGGGTTCACAAGGGAAAGCTGTTTCAAAGCAGACTATTTCTAAATGGATTGGTCAATGTATTGCTTTTTGTTATTCTCATCATGGGAAGAATGTTCCTGCTGGGATCAGACCTCATTCTACTAGGGCTACTGCCACATCTACTGATTTTTTGAGGGGGGTAGCTACTAAGGATATTTTGGAGGCAGCTACTTGGAGTTCAGTACACACTTTTACTAAGCATTACCATCTCCCTCTTTATTCCAAGTCCAGGGCTGGGTTTGCCACTGCAGTTTTACAGGGCATGTTAGCAGCTCCTAATGCTATTTAGTTTGCCAGCCTCCCTTTTCCTTTGCTTTGGGATTCTACCCACAGGTTATGACTGCAGCAATGTGAGACTAAGAACATAGTATAGTTTTGTACCTACCATAAATGTAGATGTTCGAGGATCTACATTGCTGCAGTCCTATTAACCCTCCCTCCTTCCCCTCTATACTTTGTGGTTGCTGTGATGTTCTTCATTCCACATTGCTGCAGTCCTAACTATTGGGTAGTCCGCTGTCCAGTCGGCCCGAATACCAAAGTATATGGCTGACGTCGGTCAGGGCGCATTAGACTGACGTCAGTACGTCAGGGTACTAATGCGCATGACCGACGCCATATCCTCAGTCTTTTTTGCCGCATGGTCCGATGCAGAAGCAATTTTGCGAGTGCAGGTTGGCGTTCTGAAAGTTTCTGAAGCCAGAGTTTCAGACCGAATCAAAGTTGGCTAAGTACCCCGTTGGGGAATATTTTGGTTTTTTCTTGCCTCAGTATTTAACCGGATGTCAGAAAAAGTGAATAACTGTATTTCTTGTGGGAAACAGATACCTCATAGGGACTACCATACTTTGTGTATACCTTGTTTAGGGCCTGAGCACGACGTTGTTGGATGCCGCTCTTGTGCTAGATTTAACAAACGCACTATTAAGAGAAGGTTAGACTGTGCCAGGTTAGTGTTTGGGAAGCGTTGTAATTATAAAATGCCGCCGGATGCTCCGGCCGCTTCGCTAAAAACGCAAGGACAAAACAGCAAAGCCTAGAGTGGAGGAACCGACAGTCCCAGACGTCGGTTCTTTAGAGGGCTCAGTGGAGCCGGAGGTTTTGCCAGGTGTTTCTTTGGAGTCTCAGGGAGAGACTTTACTGTTACAGGATGTATCCTCTCAGGAAGTAGGCCAGGCTGAGGGGGCTTCTCAGGTGGCTGTTCTTCCCTCTCTTCCTAAGGTGGTCAGAGCCTCCCCTTCTGTTTCCAAGGCTTCTCTGAGGGGCAGGCCGAGTTTTGCTTCAGTGGGGGTTTCTCCTAGTACTTCAGGGTCTTTGCCTAAGAAACATATGCTTAAAATGGCAGAGGATTTGATTACTATGATAAGGGGTTCTATGCCCCCTCCTGATAAGAGGCCTAGGGTGGAATCTGAGTTTGAGAGTTTTGAGCAATGCTCGGAGGCTTCTGAGTCTTCGGCTGATGACTTGCAGGAGTACCCTCCTTATTCTGATTCTGATGTGGATGATTCTACTCCTTCAGCTTCTCCTCCTGAGGATTTTTCATTTTCAGAGACTCTGCATTCCATGAGGGAGCATTTTAAATGGGAAGGTCAAGATTTCTCTGATTCCAGGAAAAGGCTTAGGGAATTCTTGTTTTTACCCCAGCACAGGCCTTTAGCTATACCTCCTGTTTTGACTGTGGTGGAAGATGTTTTTGCAGAGGCTTCCCTGAATCCGGATTCTTTGCCTCCTGCCCCAGTTAAACCGGATAGGTATTATAGGGTGCCTGAAGCTCATAAGTATCTTTTAAGAGTCCTAGGGCAGACCCGAAACTGTCTCTCAGGGGCCTAAAGGTGTGAAGGCCTCAGTTGTTAAAAATCCTGTCCCTCCTGATAAAGAGGCAAGGGCTTTGGATAGATGGGGAAAGAAAGTGTATACTTCTTCCACTTTAGCCATGAGGGCGTTGAATTGTCAGTTTCACATGTTAAAATATCAGAATTATCTTCTTTCACAGTTGAAATCTAAGGTGGATGCTCTGGCGGAAGGTATTGAGTGTAAAGAGTTGCAGGATTTAGTTCATGTGTCTGAACAAGTGGGTAAACATTCCTTGCAATGTGGTTTTGATGCTGTGCAGGCCTCCTCCAGGGTGGCTGCCACTGGTTCTGTTCTTCGTAGGCACGCCTGGTTGAGAGATCAGAACTTAGCTGAGCATGTTAAGACAAGGATTTTGGATGCTCCTTTACAGTCTGATGTGTTGTTTGGTTCGCCTGTGGAAGCAGTTTTAAAGAAGATGGAGGACAAGGCTAAGTCTATGCAAACTGTTAAGGATTTTTTGCAGGTGCAGCCTCCGAAGTTTAGTAGAAATTGGCCTGCTAAGAGATGGACTTATCCTGCTTATGATTCCCAGTCTAGGGGTAGGTCTAGACGTGGTAGGGGCAGAGCTCAAGGTGCTTTTAGGCCTAGGACAGGGAGTTCACCTGCTCAGACTTCTGGTGAGGGCAGGGGTCAGTCCTTTCGTAAGCAGACCCAATGACCTGCCTTTTCAGCTGCCAGTACCTTCTCGCCTGGCGGCACCTCTAGGAGGAAGACTGTCTCTTTTCAAAGAAAATTGGGATTTACTTACCCAAGACAAATGGGTTCTGGATATCATTCACCACGGTTACAGGTTTTATTTCCATACCTTGCCTCCTTTCAAAGGCATGCCAGACATTCCTCCTCTACAAAGACAAGAGGCTCACAAGCAAATTTCTCAGTTACTCCAAATAGGGGCCATTCAGCCGGTTCCTGTGCCAGAAAGGGGCCTAGGATTTTATTCTCGCCTGTTCCTAGTACCAAAGAAGGGGAACACGTGGAGACCAATTTTGGATTTATCTATCCTCAACACTTATCTGGACATTCCCAAGTTCAAAATGTTGACGTTACAACAGCTTTTACCTCTGCTGGGCAAGGATCACTGGATGGTAACTTTAGATCTCAAGGAAGCTTACCTTCATGTGCCTATAAGACTAAGTTGCAGAAAGTATCTGCTGAGCTGGAAATTCTCATTATCAGTTCTCTGCATTGCCCTTTGGCTTATCTACTGCCCAGAGTATTCACAAAGGTTCTGGCTCCAGTGATAGCTTACTTCAGGCTAAAAGGAATTCAAATCTATCCTTACTTGGACGATTGCCTGATTCTGGCTCAAGAAAAGGAAGACCTTCTACAGCATTTGGAATATGTCATAGCAGTGCTAAGATGCCTAGGGTATTCTGTGAACGAAATAAAGTCCAGTCTAGTACCCTCTCAAGACATGTGCTTTCTGGGTGTGAGACTGAATACAGCAGCCCAGATGGCCTTTTTAACCCCGGACAAACAAAAGAATCTTTCCAGTTACTTCCATCAACTATCTCTTCAGTCCGGGCTGACTGCAAGGACAGTCCTTCAAGCCTTAGGGTTTATGGCATCTTGTATTCTGGTGCTTCCCAATGCCAAACTGCATATGAGGAAGCTACAATGGTATCTCAAAAATGTATGGACACAGCACTGCCAGGATTTGGACACTGTCATTCAAATAATACCTTGCATTCAAAAGGAATTTTTGTGGTGGGCTCAGGAATGTCACCTAAACAAGGGACTCTCTGTGACCCGGCCAGAGGCGAGTCAAATTCTAACGACAGATGCCTCAGACATTGCTTGGGGAGCTCATCTAAATGGAAAGTGGATACAAGACAAGTGGCCTGCCAGACTACAGCATCTACATATCAACATGAAGGAGATGTTAGCAGTCCAGTTGGCATTACTGGCTTTCAAGGAGTTACTTCTTCCAGGGCAGGTGTTGATTCTAACAGACAACACAACTGTCATGTGGTACATCAACAAACAAGGGGGAACACATTCTTACCCATTGTGCAGGCAAGCAATGATTTTATGGGAGACAGCGCTAAGCTTGCAACTAACTCTTCAGGCAAGGTTTCTGCCGGGAGCACAGAACTCCTTAGCAGATGTGTTAAGCAGACAAATCATGGATCCCCACGAGTGGAAACTGGATCTTCATGTATTTCAAAAGTTGACAGTGTCCTGGGGAACTCCAGACATAGATCTGTTCGCTTCTCCACTAAACCACCAGCTGCCAAAGTTTTGCACAAAGAGGTTTCATCACACAGCTTGGAAAGTGGATGCTCTTTCTTTCAGTTGGAAAAATCTTCATGTGTATGCGTTTCCACCTCTGCCTCTTCTTCCAAAGGTGCTTCTAAAGATCAGACAAGACAAGCCAAGGATGATTTTAATAGCTCCAGATTGGCCTCGGCAGCATTGGTACCCATTACTGAGGAGTCTGGTAATGCAGCCTCCATGGCCTTTACCCTTGATTCCACATCTGTTGTCTCAGAAGGACGGTCGTCTGCTCAATGTCAAGCTTCACTCTCTTCATCTAACAGCCTGGCATATTCTGTTTTGAAAGACAGCAGGTCTCAACTTCCTCAACAAGTTTTAAATGTGATTATGGAAGCCAGAAGACCTAGTACAAGGAAAGTGTACGCAGAAAAATGGAAGAGATTTTTATTTTGGTCTGCAGCAAAGAATTTGGTGATTTCGAGCCTAATTTGAGTGTGGCTCTTCAATACCTTACTGAGTTATTGGACAAAGGTTTGTCTTTCTCTTCCATTAAGATTCATGCTGCAGCAATTTCAGCTCACTATGATTGTGACCCACCATTGTTTTCACATCCTTTGTTCAAGCAATTTCTTAGAGGGGCAAAGAATATAAGACCCCCAATGAGCTCCTACTCCTGCTTGGGATCTCAATTTTGTGTTGGAGGAACTTACTCTACAACCTTTTGAGCCTGCAGCTACTGCTGAACTGAAATACTTGTCATGGAAGACTGCTTTTTGTTGGCCATTACTTCTGCAAGAAGGGTTTCTGAGTTACAGGCCCTTATGGCGGTTGAGCCTTTTTGATTTTTCATAAGGATAGGGTATCATTACGCACTAATCCTTCCTTTATGCCTAAAGTGGTTTCTAGTGTGGCTTTAAACCAAACTATTCATTTGCCTACGTTTTATGCAGATCCCCAAAATAAAGGGGAAAAGATTTTGCACACTTTAGATGTACACAGGCAATTGCGTTATTATTTGAGCAGGACTAAGGATTTTAGGCAGTCTCAGCAGTTGTTTGTTTCTTTTGCTTTGAGTTCTCAGGGCAAGCCTGTGTCAAAACAAACTATTTCTAGGTGGATTGGGTTTTGCATTGCATTTTGTTATTCCCATCATGGCAAGGAGATTCCAGCTGGGATTAGGCCTCATTCCACTAGGGCTACTGCCACTTCAACAGCTTTTTAAGGGGTGGCAACTAAGGATATTTTGGAGGCAGCTACTTGGAGTTCAGTGCATACTTTCTCTAAGCATTACCACCTTCCTCTCTACTCTAAGTCTAGGGCTGGTTTTGCCACAGCTATTTTGCAAGGCATGTTATCAGCTCCTGCTTCCTTATGATTTGCCAGCCTCCCTTACCTCTGCTTTGGGATTCTACCCAATAGTTAGGACTGCAGCAATGTGGAATGAAGAACATAGTACAGTTTTGTACCTACCATAAATGTAGATGTTCGAGGATCCACATTGCTGCAGTCCAATTTACCCTCCCTCCTTCCCCTCTGTGTTTAGGGGTGGTTGTGAAGGTGAGGTTATATTCTGCTAATTTTGTATGTTTTGTATATATATATATATATATATATATATATTTTGGTGCAGATATGTTGGGAGTTTTTGGTTTTTGGCCTTATCTTTTCAGGGTCTTCTGACATCTGGGGCAAGAAAAGACTGAGGATATGGCGTCGGTCATGCGCATTAGTACCCTGACGTACTGACGTCAGTCTAATGCGCCCTGACCGACGTCAGCCATATACTTTGGTATTCGGGCCGACTGGACAGCGGACTACCCAATAGTTAGGACTGCAGCAATGTGGATCCTCGAACATCTACATTTATGGTAGGTACAAAACTGTACTTTTTGTTGGGATAATCTTTATTTCCACTCTGGTAGTTGTTGGGCGTTTACTATTTTGGCTCTGGCCTTCTTTCATTCTTAGGCCTTCTGACATCTGGGGCAAGAAAGACTGAGGATATGGCGTCGGTCATGCGCTTAAGTACTACTACGTACTGACGTCAGCTCTAGGCGACAGTGACTGACGCCAGCCCAGCTCTTTGGTATTCGGGCCGATCAAGGACAGCGGACTACCCACAGGTTATGACTGCAGCAATGTAGATCCTCTAACATCTACATTTATGGTAGGTACAAAACTGTACTCTATCGGCCCTAGGGCCCATACAAGCCTAGCCAAAAAATATACCCTGGCTTTCGCCACCCAAGAAAATTATTTTCCTGTGCGCCTGTCGAGCAGAGCCACAGAAGTGATACCCGGGGTGAATTTCCCATTTCCCATCCAATCATCAAGATTTTTCTTGAGTGCTAATGAGGAGCTCTGTTTGACATAGATAGGTAGTCTGTTCCAGAGTATAGGAAGTCTCTAGGACAGGAATCTATCCCTCCAGCATGTTCTGTTTATTGTGGTGACAAGGTTAAGGTCCCTAGAGCGTGTAGCTCGGAGGGATTGGGATTTCTTTAAGTGGAGCATGTCCAACAGCTCTGGGTTTGACATAGCTTTGTATATTAGGCAGAGATCACCCCTGAGTAGGCGCTGTGCAATGGAGTAAAGCTGTAGTTTTTTGAGACAGTCTGCATAGAGCATCTGTTTGAGGCCAGTAATCCTCTTTGTGAGGTATTTCTGTGGTCTTTCCAGTTGTTCTAGACGTCTTGTGAGGTACATACCAAAAGGGGTGTTGTACTCTATAACGGGTCTAATGAGTAGAGGGGAACAATGACCTCTTTTTTTCTGGATGAGAATCCTTTTGTGATGAGATGAGCCACGTAGAAGGATTTCCTGACCACTGTGGTGATGCGATTATCAAAGGCGAGACTACTGTCCACCTGTGTCCCAAGGTCTCTTATCACATTTTTGGCATTAAGTAGACTACCAGCTATGTGGTAGTTCATGGGTACAGAGTTTTTACCAAAGGGGATGAAAATACACTTTTGGCATTGAGCTTCAGGCCATGGCTTTGACACCAGGTATCTGTCTCAGTGAGGCCCTTTTGTAGTTTGTCCACATCGTTAGGAGTTTCGATTATGGCTCCTAGTTTGCAGTCATCTGCAAACTTTGTTAGCCAAAGACCTTCTGTGTTGGCCTGCACTTCAGAGAAGTAGATACCAAACAGGAGAGGACCCAGGACTGAACCCTGTGGTACTCCACTTGTCACTGGTCTTATGTCGGATTTGGAATCCACTACTTTCACAGTGTGGGTTCTGTCCGTGAGCCAGTTGGCAACCCATCTTATGACATAGGGATTTATACCTAGTTTAGTGAGCTTATGTATAATTCCAGAGAGGGGGATGGTGTTGAAAGCCTTGGCGAGATCTAGATAAGCCGTGTGAACCATTTTATCCTCATCTATGGCTTTGGTGACTGCTTCAATGAAGTCAATCAGGTTTAGGAGACATGATCTGCCTTTTACAAATCCAAACTGAGTAGGGTCCAGAGTTTGGAGATTACCAATGTCTTTGTTTATGAGTTTCATGATGATACGGTCCATGGCCTTGCAGACCAGGCTCGTCAGGCTAATGGGGCGGTAGTTCCCAGGGTCCATCGTGGCTCCCCCTTTGTGGGGTGGGATAACTGTCGCCGTGTGCCATTCAGTGGGTACAAAGCCTGAGGTGAGGCTATGATTGAACATGGTACTTGCGTAGGGTGCCAGTTCATTCTGTAGTTCATGTAGAACGCAGCCTAAGATATTGTCAGGACCCATGGATGCTGTGTTCTTGGCTTTGGAGAGTGTGTTTTTTACCTGTGCAGCCATGATTATAGGAACTTTGCTTTCTTCCGGTATAGAGATGGTCTAGGGGGTGAGAGGGGCGTAAAGTTAGCACTGAACCTATCTGCTAGGATGTTGGCAATATCAGTTGGTTCTGTATATTTAGTGCCATTATGCTGTAACTCAGAGCAGATCTGAGTGTTCCCATTTAGATTCTTGACATAGCTATAGAATGCTTTGTGGTTGTCTTTAGAGTCAGTGGCAATTTTGTTTTCGTAACTAGCTTTGGAGGATTTTATGAGGGATCTCAGCTTCTTACCGAGGTTGACCAGGGAGTTGATTACTCTTTTTTGCAACAGTTTCTTTCTTCTGTTGTAGAGTTTGTTTATGACAGAGGACCACCAGATTGGCTTCCTTTTTTTGGAGGATAACATCTTGGTTCTGTTAGGGATAGCATGATCCATGCACTCGTGTAAGTGCTTATAAAGTGCATTTGTGTAGGATTCTGCAGTCATACCTCTATTGTCCGTTTGCATGGGTGTCATGAAGTTTTCCACTTCTGTCTTAAGAAGTGTGAAGTTGGCTTTTGAGAAGTTTTTTACAATGGTTTCCCTAATTGGGGCTGGGGGTGGGATGTGGATGTCTAGGCTGATTAGCTTGTGGTCGGATCTGACCAACGAGGAATTGACCTCTGGTGTGGAACATCGGTTTGCCATGTTGGTAATGACCAGGTCTCCGATATTGCTGCCCCTGGTGGGGGTGTGAATAAGTTGATCCAAGGCATTGGAATTTATGAATTCTAGAAAACGTTGAGCAAAAGAGTTGGTACATGAGTAGTTTTCCCAGTTAATGGTGGGGTAGTTGAAATCGCCCATTATTAGTGTGTTGGGTTGTACCCTAATACTTTCCAGTGAATCAAAAAATGAGGAGTGTGAATCCTGGGGCATGGTGGGGGGTCTGTAGCAAGCTACAGTTTGGATTGCGGTCTTGCCCAGAGTTAGTTGCACTTGGATATTCTCGGATGCATTATGCTGTGCAACTAGCCTGGAGATGTAGATATCCTTAATGAATATGGACACGCCTCCGCCTTTAGTGCTTTTTTCTGGGTTAGGTGGGTTAGGTGGCCGAAAGGTATGGCATGAATTGAAGCCTGGTAATGCAGGGGTGCTCTCTGGAGCTTTGAACCAGGTCTCTGTCACTGCACAGATGTCAATGTTCTCCATTTTAAGGAGTGCCTCGAGTGAGTGCATTTTGAGGTTTAGACTTCTAGCATTGAGTAGCATTACCCTCAGATTTTGCTTGCTTGTACCTGTTACGGTGGTGAATTTGTCATTTGAACCTTGCCTAAAAAGGCACTATATAGGGGTTGCAAGAGTCTTAGCCAGTATCCGGAATCCTAAGGGAGACAGGTGCAGGCCATCTCTGGCAAAGCATCGTGGACTGTCGATCATGTCGTCCCAGGCAGACAAATACTGGATCCCCTTAGAATGACACCAGAAGCTTAGCCAATTGTTGAAGTCAATCATTTTGTCCTTGTACTGTGGTATCATTCTGGGTGATGGCAGGTTGCTACTCAGGGTTAGGGTCATACCTGCCTGGGATACAAGATCGGAGAGCTCCTCCATGTCTCTTTTCATGTAGTCCAGGGAGGTATGTCTCAGGTCATTCACACCAACATGGACAATGACAGTGTCATATTTGTACTTATTGTGGAGTGACCTGAGTGCATGCGTTATGTGGTGGATCCTGGCACCTGACAGGCAGCTGACGGTAACTTTCTCCTTGTTTAGTCTAGTGAGTGGAACATCAGTGTGCCTGACTATAGAGTCACGTATGACTAGAGTGTTGGGTACATTGTTATGCCTTATGGGCTGTGGTTGAGTGGCACACTGAGTTTGTGGGCTTGTGTTGGGGGGTGGAGTTTGCTTGCGTTTATGCTTTGGATGTCCCTGATGCTTGGGCAGGTTTTTATTGAGAGCCTCCGCGAATGTAGGTGTGTGTGTTGTGTTTCTTTGTGTGTGTTTTGGTGGTGTAGGTTTTGAGGGACTATGTGACGAGTGTGGTGTGGTGCAAGTGTTTACCTTCTCCTCTTGACTGTCTAGTTTAGTCTTTGGTGAAGAGAGCTTTGCTTCCAGTTTGGCTATAAAGTGCATCTCTCACAGTTTGTAGTGTTGGGTGGTAGGAGGAGAGGGTTGTCTGTGTACATGAGGCAATTGCTGCATTGCCCCAAGATGCCCAAATTCATTAGGTAGACAGGAGAAATCACTGGGAGCTGACCCTTAGACATGCCTGGATAAGTGCTTATTTATTAAGTACTAAAAACTGCTTTCCACTAGACAAGTGAGGAAAGTTGACTGCTGTAGTTATTTGCAGCTTATGTAGTGCTTACAATGAGTTCTGAACAAGTGCTGAGTTCAAAGAAACAGATTTGAGTGCTGAAACTAGAAAACTGGCTAGTTATAAGAAAAAAAAATAAGCTAGAAGGCTTCCCTCCAACACAGAAGGGCTTGGGGGCTCAGAAGCCTACAAACAGTCTATACGACTTAACAGGAAAGGCAGGAAACAAGCTTAATTTTTTTTTCTGTTTCCCAGATGCTCTCTTTGTACACAGTAGGAGTGCCTGAAATCAGAATATGATCTCACTGCACTCAGCTGAGTGAGCGAATGAGATGGGCCCGGAAGGAGTATCCAAACACAAATAAGAGGGGCGGGCAGTTTCAAGGCCACTAAGATTAACACCAAAACAAAAACAGGGTGGGTGGGTGGGACTAACTGAAGAGCAGAGTCAAAACTTCCAGTTCAGTTAATATTCCTGCAACACAGTTAAATCAATTTAAATACTGTATTTTTTGAAAAAAAAAAGTGCAGATAAAGGTACTTAAATTCTCTTATATGTCCAGTTGAATACAGCTAGATCTTAGCCGGCCAAAGCTGAGGTTTTTAAGCAGAAAATATTTCAAACTGTACCACTTAGGCAAGGACAGGAAATCAATGAATGTGGCTACCCTCACACCTGCAGTTACTAACAAATAATAAAATTCAGCAAGCACTGACTGAAGAGCAGAGTCAAAACTTCCAGTTCAGTTAATATTCCTGCAACACAGTTAAATCAATTTAAATACTGTATTTTTGGGAAAAAAAAGTGCAGATAAAGGTACTTAAATTCTCTTATATGTCCAGTTGAATACAGCTAGATCTTAGCCGGCCAAAGCTGAGGTTTTTAAGCTCTTAGAGTACTTGCATATCTATTTGGTGACACTTTGCTTTCCACTCCTAATAGCCTTGCTCTTGGTCAAACTACCATTTGGATTACAGTAGCATTGCACAGTAGGATTGGACACCCTGCTGAAAAGGAGTGACTGGTGGCAGGCAAAACTGTGTGTGTGCATGTACAAGTCAAACCTGTAAGTGTGTGTGTGTGTCAGCTACTTGGGCAGGGACATGGAACACTGGTTGGACAGAGAGGGTGCCAGAGTTCTTGGCTTGGTCACTCAGCTGAGATCTCAACTCTGTAGCTGTGCTATTGGGGAGTCTCCTGGGGATCTGCAGAAAGAGGGAGAAACCAGCCCAAGACTGGCTCTGGTCTCCGTGTGCTGTTAAGGGAAATTGCACTTTACTGTGTTTGTACTCGTCACCCTCCCTGTGTGTACATTCCCCACTGTTGCCAGTGGTGAGGATTGAGGCTCCTTTATTACTGGGCCAGTGGTGGGGCATCACAAAGGTCACCTAGAGTGTAGGCTACAAACCTGTCCATGAGAAAATAGCCAAGACCTGTATTAGTGACAATGCAATCATCCCAGCAGAAAGGAGTGATCCTGACAAAACTGTGGTAGAAGGGAAAAGTAATAAAAATTGAAAAGTAGAGTGTTTGTGGAAAGTGATTATTTATTGTACACCAGGTAGAAGAGCAACAGATTTATCTCATCAGTCAGGGAATCCTGAGAGGTAGGTACGAGATTCAAGCTGCTGTATCCAGCTGTCTTGATAATATTTTTCATGGAGTAGCAAAGACCTTTTTGGATGTGGAAAAGAATAAGGAGGAAATACACAAGTTTATCCACAAAAAAGTGAGCCATCAAACAAACTTTCTCATTTTTCCAACAATAAAGCTCAGAGAGTTTTCTTGAGAAACATTTTCCAATGTTCAAAGGAAAATGCTTGAGACAAGGAATAAAAGGAAGAAGAATGGAGTTGACTAGTAGAATCAGGAGTACCTTGGATTTCACCCATTCACTGGTTTTGGGAGATAGAGATGAACAGGAAGATTGGCAACACTGAATTAGTGAACAAATGTGATATCATAAAGCATTAGTCACATTTGTGAAATATGGCTTTGCAAGAAAAAGTGGCTGTGAAAGATTGGAGTTTTGTTCACCTTTGTTATTGATATTTTGAAGGACACTAAAGTGAAACTGTAAGTAAAACAATTTTTGTTCTTATTGGTATTTGCATAAAACATTGCATGATATAAACTGCATGTTGTATAGTAAAGCAGTTTTGCATAGTATGTAGTCTGGTATTTTTAAATGTGTATGTGAAAAAGGTATTAAAGTAAGCCATTACGTTTTTAGTTGCAAGAAAAAAAAAGTACTATTACAATGTAGTAAAAAGAGAGGCTTGACAAAAGTAAATTAATATGCTGTGATCTTGGGCTGTTTAGTTGGGCAGTGGTAATTTAAAAGCACACTGATTTATATTATATGTAAAATTTAGATTTTTTTTACTTTCTTAAAGGTGAATGTCTTGATTAATGCCTTTACTTAATCTATGAATAAGTGCTTTGTAAGCAAGTAGACTTAAATAAGCCAGAATGATGAAAGCCATGAGAAGGTTCTAAGTTTCTTGCATGTGCAATGGCATTAGCTTGTTTTCCATTAGCAGATGTTAAGTAGGAGTCAAAAAGTGTGCTTCTCAAAGCAGTTGTGCATTCTGTTCTGTGATGAGTGAAATTGCAGCTCTGTTACGGAATCTTCAAAGTCATTAGGTGTTTTTTTTTTTTTTTCCTCATTGTTGCCCGTTTCCTGCTGGTGTCACTCCTCCCCAAACAAAAAAGAAATAAAAAAATTAAATCAATAAACAAAAATAAGTAAAACAGCATAGCTGTCAATATATCAGGGATAAATCTCAGCAGAATTGGGGACAAATCTAAAAGTAATGCACATGGACAGTTTCAAACTACTAGTATTATTAATTTGAGACACTGACAGAAAGAAATGTGAATTAATGTACAATTTCTGAAGTAAAGCAAGTCTGTAAATCTAATTACTGCCATTATTATGTGTAAAAAGTTGCCAGATTTAGGAAGGATTAAAAGGGACAGTTAAGAATGCAAAACAGCACATGCTTAGAAATGCAGACTACCTGCCCTTTGTTTTCATTTCAAGGTTACACTTCTACAATGTCAGTACTGCCCTTTGCAGACTGTATTGAGACAGCATACTAAACCAGTCTTTGAGGTTAGTAAATTCCATACCTCTGCAGCAGTGTTCTTGAATTGGCACAATGTAATTCTGTGTACTTCACAAGAGCAATGAATGTAAAAGCAGTTTCTTAACTTGGGTGTTGGTGAATGCTGCAAAGAGAAGAAGTTGGGTCTCCGAATGGTCCGAAAATGGCATGCAGCGTACGATAATCTCAGTCAACAGGCCGATGAGGGAAATGCTAAGAAGTGCAAGTGTGGATCAGGTCGGCAACCATTATTTCCTGAGCTGGAAGACATCATCTGTGAATGGATTGCTAACAGGAGAGCAAAGGCTTTGGTTGTGCGCAGGGCTGATATTCAAGCATTTGCCATTGCAATGGCACCACAGTTAGAAATATCCCCAGAAGAATTCAAATTATCACAACTTTGGCTGGATGGCTTCTTTCAGCAATATGAGCTGTCACTAAGAAGATCAACAACACTGTTCAAGCTGGAAGATATGGAAGATACTGAAGTTATTAAATGTGCACTTCATTCAAGTCCTTTGTTGATGGCATCAACTTTTCTAAATACCAACTCTCCAACATGATTGCTATGGATGAAACTGCAGTGTTTTTTGGCCAAGGATCTCATACAACAATTGATCAGAGGGGTGCCTCGTCAATCTCCCTCCACTGGTTATGAAAGTGCACGTGTTACCTGTATTTTGGCAGTTCGTCTAGATGAAAAGAAAATCCCACCTCTAATCATTACTAAGTGGAAGAAAGATACACTTGAACGTGTTTCAGGCATTTACATTCTTGAAACCGAAAAAGCCTGGTGTACACAAGCAGTTATAAGGAAGTGGGTTGATGTAATGCTGCCGCTTGTCTGGGATTCAGCCAGCACTCACCGCGCTAAAGACAT
>NC_056726.1:170410600-170435600 GCF_019279795.1 Protopterus annectens
TCTTGATGATTGGATGGGAGATAGGAAATTCACCCTGGGGATCACTTTTGTGGCTGTGCTTGAAGGGGCACAGGAAAATAATTTTCTTGGGTGGCAAAAGCCAGGGTACCGTTTGGCTAGGCTTATATAGGCCCTAGGTCCAATAGCCTAGTACTTACATATGAACCTATGAAAGCGTGGTATTAGTTTTCCAACGCTAAAGATGAGTCATTTTCTCTGTACCATCCATGTAATTTGTGATTTTTTGTTTGTTATTTTATACCACTTGTCATCCAGTCTTGTTTTTATAGTTTAAATTTTCGGACAGTAAGTTATGGTCAGTAAATATGGCAAATTGCCTTTGTCCAGATTGTATAGGATGTCATCTGTGAGGGAAGCTGTTATGGTGCTGTGTCCAGACCATAATCCATGTTGTTTCCTGGATAGAAGAAGGCAAGTATTTTACTGAAAGTGGAAAGTATAAGTATTGAGGTAGAACAGAGCTGTTAAGCAGTAGTTAGCTTGGCTGTGTTTGGAATAGAAGTGACTGTTGTCTTCCGGTTCAGGGTCATAATTTTGTTAGCTAAACAGAGGTTATATGTGTGAGTGAGATAATGTGTGAGTGAGAATTGTATGTGTGAGTGAGTAGGTGGGAGACAAAGTCCTTACAAAGGTGAATGAACCAAGATGCTAGGTTGGTTTACTATCATAAGTGCGAACGGCACTCCTGCGACTGTCATATATTCGAACATGGAAGGTCGTAATCGGTAATGTCGAAGGCAAAATAATCAATCTAGGAATGGTTTTAACATGGGTCGAGGTAGGTGTTCAGTATTATTCAAACTACAAACATGTCACCTACCTCGACCCATGTTGAAACCATTCCTAGATTGATTATTTTGCCTTCGACATTACTGATTACGACCTTCCATGTTCGAATATGTGACAGTCGAAGGAGTGCCGTTCGCACTTTTGATAGTAAACCGCTAGGTTATCTGAACCTGTGGACGTATCTGTAGTTGGTCCAATTGTATTTGTCTCGCTTGTTCTAATCTGTTTGAAGTGGAATAGTGTAATTTCAAAAGGGTGTGGGAGAGTGTGGCTGTGGGGTTGATAGGTTTGTGTTGTCGATATGTGGCAGGTTGCTGAACTCCTCGAAGTCAGTGCATGAGAGTTTGTATGTGGTAGTGGTAGAGGGTTTTAGGGGAGTGGAGATGTGTTGCTGTTTTTGGCCCGTCAACAGGTTGACTTCTCTACGGAGGCTTTTATGTTTGGCTAAATTAGGATTTGTTTGTTTTGGTGGTGGTTTTTGTCTGCAGATAGATTGCTTGGCTAGGTTGTGTAGTGAGGTATATTTGGGTCGGAAATCTCTGGAGGTGGTTGCATTTCCAGTTGTGTCATGCTTAATCACGTAATTTGAGGAGGTGTTTGAGTTCTTTAAATAACCAGTCATGGTCTTGAGGTTGAAGTAGAATGAAAATTGTTGGACCCAGCGCCTACTTCCCTTGGAGTTCCAGGTACCAGCACTGGATTTTGTGAACCGAGAGTGTGGTGGAGAGGTCAGATGGCAGGCGGGACCCGTCCTTCTCCCTCCAAACCCCAGTTCGAATGACTCATCAGATTTTGCTAGGGAACGGTGTCCAGGACACTTCTACTGCAAGGTGAATGTGGTCTTTAAGATACTACAAAGTACATAAATGGTTAAATATTTGCACTGATTCAGATCTTAAAAGTTCATGACTACTTTTGGTTTCCAGGTTCACCTTTTATTTGTCACAGACAACACCACAGTCAAGTGGTGCCAGAACAAGCAAGGGGATACAAGTTCAAACCCTCTATGCTGATTTACAGTGCTTGGGCGATAACCTTACAGCATTCTTTGTCTCAGGCCTCCTACATCTGGTCAGAGCAAAACCTAGTGGCAGATAGACTAAGCAGATCTTGGATGGACCCAGTCGAGTGGGAACTCTGTACAGAGCTCTGCCTAGATTAGGTTTGGATGTGGGTAAGACTTCAAGTAGTTCTGTTCACCTTCTTTTAAAGCAGACAGTTGAAAAAATTCTGTTTCAGACATCCTTGCAGCCATGCTTGGAGAACAGACGCATTTTCTTTCCCTTGGACAGAAATGTTCCATTTTATGCATTTTACCCTCTTCAACAATAAAAGTACTTTTGAAGATTCAGAAAAAAATTACCAAAGATCATTGTGGTGGTACTTTTTGGTTTTCTCTTCTAATGGAATTGGCAAAGGGCAGTTACCAGAAGCTTCTTCATACTCTGGATCTGTTCTTAGTGTCAGGATCTAGTATTGCACCCCAACTTAGAATCATCTAGTCTGTCAGCAGCAGTTATTCTATATTGATAGGTTTTAAGTGCTTGTTCCATAAGCATGTGCAGCAGGTTTTAAAGGAGCCAAGAAAACCTCTAGCTAGAAAATCTTGTGTTGAAAGGTAGGGTTTTTTAGGTGGTACCTAACCTATATCGGAGAGCCTTGTATGCTTTTTACCACTCTGGTTTTGAAATATTTGTGCAAGCTACTCAATGATGACTTAAATTTTGTGGCCATCTCTGCTTGTCTGCCCATGGATCCTTCTGTCTCATCTTTTGTGGTCGTACAGTTTATGAAAGGCGTGTTGCCCTCAAGACCCCCTCCAAAGCAAACTCCTCTTCCTCCTTGGGATCTCATGTTCTTACAAAATTGACCTGATCTTCTTTTGAAACTGCTTTTCAGGCTGATGTGAGGGCCATTCACTCGGAAGACTGTTTTGCTTCTTGCTCTGACATCTGCAAGACAAGTGTCTGAGCTGCAAGCTCTTATGTTGGGCCAAGCTAGTTTGAATTTCCACAAGGACAGGGTTGTTTTATGCAGTAATCCTTCTTTCATGCTAAAAGTTGTTTCTGAATTTACTCTGAATCAAGCCATCCATCTCCTAGTTTTCTTTATGTAACCTAGGGAAAGAAGATTCTGCATACCTTGTATGTGCACAGTCAGCACTGGTACTACCTTGACAGAACTAAGCCTGTCAGGAAAGCTAAGTAGCAGTTTGTTTTTTATCTGGGGCTAAGAGGGGTCAACTTGTCTCAAAGCAAGCTCATTGGTTGTCTTTTTTTTTTTTTTAGACTCCCACTATGGTAAATCTATTACAGACAAGCTTAAGGTACATTTCACCAGAACCTTTGGCATATTGGAAAGGAATGGACTTTAAAAGAGGTCTTCTGCTCATACCTTTACAGAGCACTACTGTCTGGATTGATGTTCTTCATGTTTCACTGTTGCAGTCATTACATTTGGGTTATCTCCTTGCAGTAGCCCTCAGTCGGCTTGATTAACAAAGTCTTGGGTCCTGCATGAGATGCTGCCCCTTCTTCCATGAGGTCAGGTCGTCAGGGGTATAAAACATGCAGCCGACACCATTACATCAGTCTTTCTTACAGTGCGGTGCCCGAAGCAGAAGCAGTTAGCAAGTGCTGGTCAGCCGACTCCTGAAATTTTCATTCGAGTCTTCAACTAAAGCTAAGTACCCTGGACCCTATGACCCTATGAGGGCCATTCTCCAAAGACGTATGGATCCTTTAGTCTCCCTCCTCCCAGGTAGGGTAAGCTTTGGGAATTTACCCATGTACCTCTGAGGCAGTGTGAATGATTAACATAGTGCAGTTGCACAAGTCCTACTTACCTGTAATAGTGGATATTTGACTTTCGCACTGCCTCAGTGGCAGCAGCCACCAATAACCCCCCCCCCCGTTATTTATGTATAGCTTGATGATATGCAATCTTTTTGTGTTGTTGGCTGGCTTTGTCATTTGTGTTAATGTTTTTTTTTTTGTTTTGTTTTGTTTTTGTCTGGCTACAAATTGGTAGGTTTCAGGCAATTATTGATTCTGGTCCTTCTTGGCTCTTCCTACTCAGCACTAAAACCCTGAATGACTGACTTTCTGTAACTGGTTAGGCTTCCCCTAATGGTGGGTGGAGGCTTAGGGGATTGGCTGCCACAAAGTGTGTGGTAGCAGGTTCTGAGCTTTGGAAAGCTGCCAATGTTTGTGCAGGCACAGAGCCCAATATGCCACTGAAAAGTGGATGAACTGCACAAATGAAACACACCAGTAAAATAATGAAGGTCAAGAAAGCAATTTAGTAGTTTTGCGCTTTTGTTGCTTTAATACTTGGGAGCTTCCTCAGAACAAACAGAATAATATGGCATAAAATGTAAATAGTAAAATGTCATGTGATAGGTGTCAGCTGTCCTGATGTAACAACCATTTAGTAAATTCAAATTATTTAATGATCTATATAAGACAAGACCATTACTCCAAATCAAATTAAACAACCAACAAAAATACACTGTCAGTACAGTCAGAATCTTGATGCAGTATAATGCAATATAATTAAAGTATTCAGTTAAAGTGTATATATGTGTGTGTGTGTGTGTGTGTGTGTGTGTGTGTGTGTGTGTGTGTGTGTGTGTGTGTGTATTTATTTGTAGTATATTAATGGAGTTATCTGTATAAAAATACACTATATATGTTATTCCCACACTATTACAGTGAAATCTCCCCTTAATGACGGAAGTCTAATTTAATATTCTCAAAAAACAACCATTTGTTCAAATTAGTAAACGTACAGTGGCGTTCGAAAGACATGCGTAGAATGGGCGTGCTTTCGTTAAATGTTGGGCTGGCACCTCAGCACCCGTAAAAAATCTACTGCCAATCATTAATGGACCAGAGTTCCGCTGTGGCGACCCCTAATTGGGAAAAGCCGAAAGAAGAACAACATTGTTTACAAGAGTGATGGGCAAAGGTTCCCTCTTTAAAACTCTTAGTATTAAGGAGAACACCACCCACAGACTCAACAAAATGTTTATTTTATCATGGTTTGGTGTTTTCTACATTTTAACACCACTCTGGGACTATTTACAGGTTTTTAAATATTTTTATACATAATTTCCCAGTTTGACCACGTGGGGGTCTGGCTTCTTGAAGTAATTCTGATTGTTTAGTCTGCCTCTTGGTATCCCACAATGCAGTGCTTGTCTGTGAAAAATTACATCACATAGGCTTCTTTCTTCCTGAAGCTCCTGTCACTGCATTGATTTTACATGCATACACTGCTGTCTTTCAGTCAGTTTTAAGTAACATTTCATGCCATTCAGTGACTACTTAAAATACAAACAGTACAAATGTCACAGAAGAGACTTCCAAAGTGCTTTTTACTGCTGCTTTTTTTTAGAATGGCTAAACTGCAGTTTTTTGTGAAGCCTGAATTGTACTAGTTTGGCCATCTCCCATCCTTCTTAACACATAACTTCCCTTGCTTTCAAAGTGCTAAGGGTAATTTTGAGCTGTTTCCTGCTGTGATTGAGGAGACTTGACTCATGTACTGTTTCCTTGTTCTAGCCTTTAATTTCTGTATCAGTAGGGGAAGGACCAGGGAGCCTTGACATCACAGCATGGGTGGGTTTTTAGGATAGTAGTGGTGATGTCAGTTTGGGGATGGAAATGGCCAGAAAAGTACCTGTGTTCAGTGGCCTTGATGACATCAATTAATTGGAAACTGCAGCAAGGGCGGGACAAAAGTTTTTTGAAAGTGAAACCCCACAGTACAGTAAGGTACTGTTCTAGTGGAAAGAAACAGTCGATTTTAAAATATTTTAAATGCTGTGTTTTTGTTTATTCATAGCAGGGGCAGTAAATAGGGAGAAAAAAGAAGTTGAGCATTTAATAATAGAATCCCATTGTTGTCCTTTAAATGAATGAAAGGAATGTGTACAGTCTATTTTAAAATATTTTAAATGCTGTGTTTTTGTTTATTCATAGCAGGGGCAGTAAATAGGGAGAAAAAAGAGAGAGAAGTTGAGCATTTAATAATAGAATCCCATTGTTGTCCTTTAAATGAATGAAAGGAATGTGTATCCATTTATTTTTTTCCCATAAATATTTAAATTGTCTGTTTTAATAAGTCAAGGTTTTGAACTGAAAACATGATGTGAATCAGTATTACCACTAATAACATTCCAGTTATTAAAATAGCTGCTTGAATTTCATGACTGAAGTGATGATATTAGGTAGTGCCATCTGTGCCAGGGAGAGTATGCCAGTGCTTGTGTAACATATGCCAGCATAGCTAGCTGGAGTTTTGTAAAGCATTTTGTCATTTGACTATCGCACTGATATGTACAGATGCTTGTGCTAAAATGTATTTGTAAAATTGTTTGTGTTAAAAGTGCATCAAAGGTAGGTCCTGCTGGACATAAGAGATATACATATGTATCGGACAGTATTACTATAACTTATTAAATGTATATGATTTAACAGGGAATTCTGGAAGGGAAGAGGTTAATCTCAGTCCAGCTAAATTTGAAGAATAGGTTTAAAATTAAATGGGTTGGTTGAAGCCATAAAGATTTTATCTTACAGGTCTGATTGCAGCTAGAGACAAAAATGTTTGGGAAAACCATGACTGGAATCTTGCTCTGTTGTCCTTCGGTGTGAACTAATTGCTACCCTAGAATGGTGGAAGTTTTTGAAATTGTTTTATAGCTTTCAGATGCTGCAACAGATTTTAGCAAAGCTCTGGCAGTGTATTGTACCAGAGTCAGGTGACCAGATGTGATGTTATTCTAAAACCACCACTGAAATGAGTTTTTTAGATATTAGTGAGAGATATTCCGGAACTCTCACAGCAGCACTTTGTTTTTTGGAACCTGAAAGGAAAGATCTCTCTCAGATATCTCACAAAACCTTGCACCTCATCTTGCCTTGCAGTAGTAAGCAACTCGGCACTCCTCATCTCGCCTTGCTGTAGTAAGCAACTTAAAACTAGTGAACCATAATTCTTTAGACAGTCAGGAGAATATAGTGAGATTAGTTGGGTATTGTTTTTCTGCATCTGTATGAGTCTATCCAACTGTGTTATTTGTATATCTCTTGTGAATGAAACTCTGGTGTTTATTGTAACTATATATTTGGTATTCTCATGTTTTCTGTTTTATTATTTATTATTAAATATTTCTATACCTTTCAACGTGGTTGGTCTCTTGGGGAGAATACTTTTAACATCTTAAGGGTACTTGTGCTTATTTTAGTAACACTGCGACCACTCCTGACATCCTTGCCGCTTTGGTCAAATGCTACCATTTGTATTAGTATTATATTTACTTAAAATAATTGGGTAACCTTGTAAGAGCCTTGGAATAGCTGACTGGTGGCAATATAATTACCTTATATTCTGGGTAGGGGAGGTACAGCTGGTAAATCTGTCCCAGCCTTTCCCAGGTGTGTGTGTGTGTGTGAAAATCAGATGTCCAAGTGTGTGTGTCGGCTACTTGGAACAGGGACACAGAGCTCCAAACTGGACAGTATGGAGTTTTGTTTTGTACCTGGAGAGTGACAGAGAATCCAGCCCTATGTCTTGGAGGGTGCTTCTTACTCATTGTGCTTTGTGTAGAGAGCTGCACCTGAAATTACTGTGTGTGTTTCTAGTGGTCGTCCCTCACCGATGTCAGTGGTGAGGACCTGAGGCTCCTTGATTACTGGCTCAGAGTAGGGACCGTCACAACTAGCCAAAGAAAAAGGTAGTGGGAATGCTCTACAAAAATCTGTAGTGTTTAAATTCTCTCTTTTTCTACTATTCTGTGATCAACCATAAACTACAATAGACTGAAAAATACAGATGCCTTTTACTTTTAATTTCATTACACGTCTCATATAGGACCTTAATAGAATATGAGCGATCTGTAAATAATTCCAATAAAAAGAGTCACGATAATTGCAAATAATCCTAGATGCGCTAATATATTGACCATAAACAGTATTTAACTTCATTTAACCTTCTGATATCCACATATGTAGGCTATTACATCTTTACTTTCACCTTTGTTTACTATTACATCTCTACTTTTACTCTTTCCTTTTTGTCTCCAACTTTTATTCTTTCCTTTTTGTCCCCAACTTTTATCATACCTAATGTACATAATAAGTAAATATATAATCACGTTTAGCAGGGTGTCACTGTAGTACTTTACTTGAATGGGCTCTAATTATTGTAAGTTAAATTCCTGGGATTCAGAAAGAGTAAGTTTCTCTTGCATAAACTGCCTTACCATTGAAAGGTGCATTGTATACAGTTTTGTAAAATCTGATTCAGATACCTGTTTGGTTGCAGTGACTGGACCTCATTATTGGCTAATTTGCATGTCTGTGAATCATGTGCAATTACTGCTTTTTATAAACCTCTTTTTTGGCAATCATGTTAGCACAGCTACCCCCTCATTCATTGGGTCTGTCTGTCTCTCTCTCTCACACACACACACACACGTTGCCACACAGACACTCGCATATCCCCCACCATTACTGCTCTGCTGAACTTATTGACGCTTAAATGGTCTTTACAACTGAAAATAACGGGGAAAGTGAAATTTTGACTGTGCTGATTAACATCGCCAGCCATGCTAATTTATTTAGAATTGCTTAGCTGAGTAAATACCTTGTAAAAATTTTTCCACTGGCATTTCCAGGAGCCAGCAAATGGCTATTTCTACATTAGCCACTTCATGGTAATTCCTTATTAGCTTGTAGCACATCTGTGTAAAATGCCCACCACAGTGACTACGATTGTGTAAAATCACTGTAGTGGGTCTGTCTCTGAATCAGAAATCATGTAAACCTTTCTGAATCTAGGGAAATGTTTTCATTTATACAGATTTAAGTACGGTCCAACATCTGAACATATTATATTTGCACTTTGTTTCATCTTTTTATACCTGTATTTTACTATGTTCTTGCAAGTGTATTGCCTTTCCTAGGCAGAACTTGAAAATGGTAAATTTTAATAGTGTTCTACCCCAGTTAACAACTGAGTGACATGTCTATCAGTTGTAACTGGTCCTGCCCTCTGGGAGCCCTTTGCCATTTTAGCCCTTTTTCAACAGTATTTAACTTCCATCTCGTCTACTGTTTCCCCTTTTCTTTTCACTATTATTCTGTATGAAGACCACAGGCTGAAACAGCTGTAGAATTTTTTGTACTCTTACTACTTTGTTTATATCTTTTTCCATACTGAAATGGTACTTTAAAAGCTCAAAAGATAAAACTCCTTAATGGTGAGGGAGAGATCAGTGGTTACCTTGCACCTCATAGTAGGCAGTCGTATGTCTGGAGGTGGATTTGATACAGCAAGAATGGTTTTACAGCGGAATGATTTACCAGCCTATATTTTATTTGTCTTAGGTCAGACATTGCTAAATCCTATTTACAGAGGAAATTCTGAAAGAAAATGTCCATATTCTGTACAGTATAGTTTGATATAAATTTGGTATATGCTATGATGATATGAGGTAGTATCATCTGTTCCAGGGAGAGTAGGGCAGTACACGTGTACATATGCCAGCACATCTAGCTGGTATTTTGTAAAGAATTTTATGTTGTTTGACTGTCACACTGATTTGTACAGATGTTTGAGTTAAAAAATATATTTGTAAAGTTACTTGCATTAAAAATGCATCAACAGTAGGTCCTGCAGGACAGAAAGAATGTGTATGCAGGTACATTAAGTTGTATTGTTGTAACTGTCAAATGTGTATGTTTATTGGAGAACCCTGTAAGGGTGGAAAGGTTGAAATTGTGTTATAACTTTCAGATGCTGCCACAGATATTAGAAAAGCTCTGTGTGTATTGTCAGGTGACCAGATGTGATGTCATCCTCTTACCAGCATCTGGTTTCTTTGGAACTCTCGCAGCAAAAGTTTGGAACCTGACAGGGAGGATTTCTGACAGGATACATATCTTGCCCATCCACACAGACAAATATCATCTGGCTTTTGCTGTAGTAAGACACTCGGCACATATTGGCTTGCCTTGCTTTAGTAAGTCAGGGAACGGTAATTCTTTAGTTAGTTAGGGACATTTAGTGGGAATAGTTCAGTATTGTTTTGTGCATCTGTGAGAAACTATCCAACTATATTATTTTTGTGTCTGTTATTGAAACTCTGTTTATTGTATTCAGTATTCTCCTGTTTTCTGTTTTATTGTTTAGTATTAAATATTTTAATACCTTCCATTGTGGCTGGTCCTTTAGAGAATACTTTTAACATTTTGAGAGTACTTATGCTTGCTTTAATGACACTGTGGCCTCTCCTGAAAGCCTTGCTGCTTAGGTCACGCTATACCATTTGCATTGGTATTAATTTTACACAATATAATTGGGTACCCTTTGTAAGAGCTGTAGGGTAGCTGACTGATGGCAGCATGATTACCTCAGAGCGTGGGCAGAAAGGGGCAAGGCTAGTAATCTGAGCCAGCTTTTCCCAGGTGTGTGTGTGTGTGTGTGTGTGTGTGTGTGTGTGTGTGTGTGTGTGTGTGTGTGTGTGTGTGAGAAACTCAATATCCAAGTATGTATGTCAGGTACTGGGAACAGGGACACAGAGCTCCAAAGTGGTCAGTGTGGAGTTGTGTGGCCCTGGAGAGAGAAAGAGAGTCCAGCCCCAGGTCTGGAACATTCTTCCTATGTGCTGCTAAAGGAAATTGTGCTTGGTGCAGGGAGCTGCATCTGAAAATCATGTGTGAATCCATCTTTGATCTTGGTAACTGTCCCTCACTGGAGTCCATGGTGAAGATTGAGTCTCCTTGATTGCTAGGCCAGAGTACCTGTCACATATGCCATCAGTTAAATGCTGTGTGAAAGTGCTGTGTTTTAAAAAGTGAACTTCATATCAGTAATATTGGTGTACGTATAAAACAAAACTCCTGTGCAGCTACAGTAGCTTTTGTCACAGGCTTCTGAGCACATATGACATCTGAATTGGAGTTCTGGAATATAGCAGAAGATTTGAATGCTATTTAATGTTTGGTGATCTGAATAAAAAAATGACTGGACATTATTTTTTGTTGAAATACTGTGGTATGGTCTGTATTGCTTTCTCAACTAATCATGTTCTGATTTTAAGTTTCAATAATTCTTAAAACTGTAAGAAAATATCTCCTTAGCAAGTAAATATTATGCATGTGTGTGTGTGTGTACACAGCACACACACACAAACACACAAGATATATATATATATATCACAAGATAAGAAACATTCTAGGAAATTGATTTAGTTAGAATATTGACCTTATTTAGTTTGGAATTGTGTTATTTCCTCTCTCATCAAAACTGATGTTCAGCTGTGGCGACTAAAGTATACATGCATTGCTCTTTTTAAATGAAGGGCACTGGATGCTAAATATTATTTAAATCAATTTAGTGAACCCTCAAGACAGATTTATTTTCTCCTCTCTAATGCTTCATCTGCTAAGCTAGTTGCGTCTTGACAAGTTCACTACCTTCAAGGCTCTTGTTAGAGCTTGACTGTCCACTGCAGCAGAAAGAGGTGTACTGATTATTCACATCCAAACAGTGGTTACTTCATTAGTGCTCTTCACAGAAGGGTACTACAGTGTTGGGAGTGGGGGAGGAGGAGTGCACAGAAGGGTACTACAGTGTTGGGAGTGGGGGAGGAGGAGTGCAACTCCAGTTAATGACTTAGTGCTTTAAGCATTGTGTTGTATGTTTTTATGTAATGCTTTTCCCAACCTACTGTAATGGAATCTTCCATGCAGTACAGCATAGTGTTTTCTTTACTCTGAAATTTGATACCAGCCTTTTGTCTGCTTTTGTGGGCACATGGACTTCGGTTAGCTCTGCTGTTACTGAGGTGTTACTAGGCTGACAAGGCCACACTGGTGCTTTTTGTATGGTGGTTAAATTTTTTTTTTACAAAATAACTGCCTTGTAGTTAAGGTGCAAAAGCTGATACTACATTTAGTGTTGTAATATTTTGTGTAGTTTCAAAAATTTTTTTTTCACTTCAAGAAAATTTGTTCTTGAAGAGCAGTGTATTTCTGAAGAGTAGTGTGATGCATTTGCTTGAGGGCAGGTAGTGCACATGTAATGATTTAGTTTTTTTATGATGTTGCTGTGGTCACTGAACTATTTTTTCCCTCTAGAACAGAAGAGTGGCCGAGAATACCTGAACAGATATAACCTTCCCTAAAGGTATGATTATTTCTGTTTTTATCATATTTAATTCTTTTAGTATGAAATAGAATTTCATAGAAACAACAATGTAATTGTGCATACCACTGAGAATTTAGCAGGAAAACTGCTGAACAGGTTATGTAGTTGTCGTTGTAGCGCATCACTGAGGCAGGATTTCAAATTTTTAAGACGTCCCATTTTAGTGAGGTAATGGGGTATGGGTCTTTGGTAAAGGTCCAACAAAGAGCCTAGAGCAAGTGAGGATAAGTATTTGCATGCTGTTGAAAAAATTTTTAGACTAAAGTATTTGTATGATTTAGAAAAATTTTGATTAATAAGGGTTGCGTAATAGATGTGCAGGAGTACGTGACCGTAGTACTCTGCAGAGAAACTTGATGAGCTCCTAAGAGTTCATGACATGCATTTAGAGATTACATTGGAGTGCTGCTTAAATATCCTTTTGGGCAAGACCATGTTTATAATTACACGCTGATTTGCACAATAGAACAGAAAAAAAAATCAAAGAAAAAGTTTCTGACTTTAAGTTATGCAGCACAGTTTTGTATTTCTTATTGCAGTTATTTTGTTAACCTAGCTGGACTACCCGATTGAGGCCTGTTTAGTGGAGACTAGGTATGTTTGTCATAAGTGACTTTAGGTTGCGTTTTATGCAAATGAATGTGGAGGGATCCATTCCCTGCAGTGATGAATCACTGCAAGTGGTTAGTGTTTTATATGTTCTGCTGAAATGGTATAGTGGGGAAATGTGTTGTGATTTTTATTCGTCACAGTAGACTTTCCACACTACACCACAGCCTGAACACATTTTACTTTTTTTACCCTTAAGTGCATTGTTACTGTTAACATTGCATGTTGTGAAATCATACTTTCTTTGACTAGCTTGTGAGATGCATGTATGTGAGTCACATGCATATGGAGTTTTTTTTTTGCGTCACTAGTTTGTTAAAGCTGAGCAGAAGTTTGAAGTTGTGATACTTTTGAATTAATGCTAATTTTCTTGTTGTATTGAAAACTTAATAGACTGTGAGTGAAGACTATACTTTTCACGTGAAAACAGTGTTACTTGCTAAATTGTGATAATCACAGAACTCTTAAGTAGCTTGGAACTGTAACAATATATTATTATAAAATGTAATTGACATCGGAAAAGTTAGTAAAAGAATGTCTGGACTTTAGTCACTGTAGAAGTCTTGGACTGTATCAACGAAGAAAGATCAATAGCAAAATTACACTGTAGAGTGTTGTGAGAAGACATCAGCCTGAATAAAGTACGTCAAAATAATTACCTCTGCCTGACATTCCTTGGGGCTGCAATAAATGTCAAATTTTGGTTTATTTTATTATTTGCATGTTTAAGTCTTAAAATGTGTTAATTTCAAGGAAGCAATGAAGCAAAGAAATGAAATGACATGAAATAGAAAGCAGTTTAATGATGACACACCTAGTCATTAGAGGCATTCTCAGATTGGGTGCACTTTACAGGAGCATGACCACAATGTGTGACATGTATGTGAAAGTTTGTGAATGTATACTTGTATATAGAGGTCTATATTATATCAGTGAAAACTGCCTTGAACGAACGGCAGTTCATCGAAAATGCCATTCATCGAATTCCACTCTTGTGGGGGGCTACGGGTTGCATCCCCCCCCCCCGCTAATTATATATGCCAGCTCAAAGATCGCACTACAATGAGGAAAGGGCAAATTTTCTGATCTTCACTGTACCGCGATCTCAGTATGAACAGTTCGATGTAAGTTTACCAAAAATGCCATTCGCTGAACTGAATTTTCGATGATGTAATAGGG
The DNA here is from genome assembly GCF_019279795.1 of Protopterus annectens. Taxonomy (NCBI): domain Eukaryota; kingdom Metazoa; phylum Chordata; order Ceratodontiformes; family Protopteridae; genus Protopterus; species Protopterus annectens. The sequence goes on from NC_056726.1 coordinate 170,424,419, forward strand.
ACCCGTATATAGTATATGTATCAGAAAAGCTGCCCAAGGCAAGAAGTAATTGGCCTACATAAAAAGAGGGGGAGCATCCTGGAGGTCCCATCAGACCAGAGAAGTCAAGGTGGTTGTTCCTTATTTGCTTAGTTACCAAGTAAAACAAATGATCTCAGACCTATACTACATCTAATTGGTCTAAAGTCCATCATATTGCAAAAGAAAATTTCTGAGTAATCTCTGCACAAAGCATATTACCTTGCCTGCTGTAAAGAGACTGGAGGTGCTCTTTGGCTGTTGAGGGTACTACTTGCATGTCAGAATCTGCCAAGAACTCCAGGAGGCTCCTGAGCTGCAGTTATCTGACTAGAAACTGTGAGGGATCATGATTTTTCCTACTTAGATTGTTGACTCCTTGCTCTATTAATTTACCTTTTTTTACAGGCTTGGTGTACTGATCAGAAGACCCCTTACAGGTATGGCCTAGTCCAAGAAAGCATCAGAGATGCACACTGTGTATTTATTTGATACAATACATTTGTTTTTAGCAGACAAAATTATTTCAAACTAGGATTCAGTGTCACCGCTATTAAACTTATAAGTATTGTATGATTGTTAGGTTTTGAATATTTACAAACAGGCCTAGCAGTGGTACTATAGTATTGTTAGGCCCATCCCTAGGATTAGTTGTCCCACCAGCAGTGGTCTTTAGTTAAAATGCCCACAAACTGAAACAATTTTAGAGTCCAAGAGTGTCGTTCATGAACTGCGCAGTGGGTACAACTATCAGTAGTACCTTTTTGCCTGCTGAGAACACAGTAGACTGATTGTGAAATACAAGAACTGCAGGAATTCAGTGGAATGCTGTCTCACTGTGCTGCATTTAATGGTACCTGCAGTCTATATGGTGCCTCATGACAGACTGCATCAGAGCTTGTTGCAACATTTGTTTACCTGCAGTAGAACCAGCTTGAGTGGTTCCTATTCCAGTAATGGATTGCTGCAGATGCCACCTTTGGTATTCGTTTGAGATCCTTTTATGTTGGAGTTCCATTTTGTTTTTTGCACACTATTTATACAGTTACAGGGGAAACTTTTGCCCGGGGGGGGGGGGGGTGAGGATTTCCAGGGGCAAACGGTGCATGGATTGTTGTCCCCACAAAAAATCCAGACCTGCATCAAGTGTATTGAAACTCCAAAACATAATGTTTACCTTTGAAAGCCTTCATACGTTGGATTTCGCAAGGTCCTCTGCTCATTCATTTGAGCATAATGTTAGTTGTATGGTGTTAGTTATATGGTACATCATCAGACAAAATGGCGCCCATCCCTGCACCCTGTGCAGATAAGTTACGATGCTGCAGAATGCAGTAGTTGACATCAGTGGAGGTACTGCTTGATTGGCAGATAGGGTTAGCTGATGCTTTTACCACTATAAATAGTCTGAATGAAAATTTGGGGGGGTTAACCAGTGGAACACCTCCTTGCCTCTCCATTAAATGCAAAGTGTTGTCCTTTTCCCTGCATCTGGATGTAAGGTCAGCAAGCAAAAGATACCATGGTGGTAGGATAGCCATAGGCCTCTTCATACCTTTGTTATAAATGCCCAGGGTAATCCAGAAAGCAAAATTGCATCACTCCAGGGTAATCCTAAAAGCACCCTTCTGGCTATGACAAGTCTGGATCCCATTACTGGATTGCTCTCTTACCCATCAGAAAAATCTCTCCCAGATGTCATTGCCCTGACACTGTGAGTATTGCTTCTCCCATGCCATTGCCCTGAAACTGTCAGTATCACATATTCATTTCTAAATGTGACAAACAGTCCTCTTTACACCAGGAACATATTTCAGTTGCTAACATCTTGACAAAGGGGCTTTCCAATAGAGAAACCTACAAGTACAAATGGGCATGTTTCTCCATACAGGTAAAGTAAAAGGGTCTATTTTACATAAAGTTTCAGAACTTCGAGTACCATATGGTCGACACCATATGATCGAAGTTCTGAAACTTCGAAACTTTAAAAAAAAAAAAAAAACTCCTAAACAAACAAAACTAAATGTTGCACCCCCCACACCCCTCGCTACTTAAATATACCAACTCCGAGATCGCGCTACAGTGTAGGAAAGGGAAATCTTCCCTTTCCGTGTCATTCTCCGTCAAAGTGCGATCTCGGAGTTGGTATATTTAAGTAGCGGGGGGTGTGGGAGATGCAGGGGGGCTAAAACACTTTAAATGAACTTACTTTTTTTTTTTTATAGTTTCGAAGTTTCAAAACTTCGATCATATGGTGTCGACCATATGGTATTCGAAGTTCTGAAACTTCGTTTATATAATATAAACCCAAGTAAAACCGTACGTAAACCCTTACAGAAGTGTTCGGCAAGGGTCTTCAGTTGTTTGTCAGTCAAAGTGCACCTAGCAGCACTGTCACATTTCCAGATGGCCAAGTCACATCCTTTTATATCAGTGAGGGTGATCAAATCCTTTCTTAAAGCATTGTGTTTAAAACCAGCCACCGATCTTATGCAACAAAGTCCAGAAGCCTTAAGATTTTTGCATTAAAGTGTTTGCATAGATATTTACATACCCCAGGTAGAATTCGGAGAATAGTTCCTTAAGGCCATAGTAAATGCTGGAGGTGTGATGGGTAAGAGAAAAGTAATTGGGAACGTGTTCAGAAAATGTATTCCCTAAAGAGTGTTTGAATAGAAATGTCGTGGGAGCATATCATTGTAACCTAAGAAAATGATTCTTTTGAGTTGTGATGTAGGTTTTACTAAGTTGGGACGGTGGCCTAACGGTTAAGGTGTTTGCCTTACAAACACAAGGTGCAGGGTTTGAGTCTTGCAAGGGATAACTGGCTAGGCTTAAAAAGTGGCTCGCAAGGACAGTTAGCTTAGTACTAATCTATGAACCTATAAACCTTTAATGCTTTAGGCTAACAAAAAATAATTTACTAGAAAATAGAAATAAAAATCTAAACCATCTAGAATTGGTACTGAATATTGTTAAGATGATAAATGAACTGGAGGTGGGATCCTTAGAAAAAGGGAAGAGCAAGTTATATAAAACTAAATCCTACCTTTGGGAACAATACATGCATAGTGATGTTGAGGAGGAGTGAGGTTTAAGGAAGGGAAAGAAGGAACTGAATAATTGTTAAAAAGGGAACATATACTGCATGCAAAAAATATTACTATGATTTGTTTTCCTTTATATTAATATGTATGAACCCACATCACTGTTTTAGTAGTGATTCAATAAAATGTTAAAAAAACAGCCACCAAAAGAGTAGTGAAAGTGGGTAGCAAGCAGTTTGGATGCAAGTCAAGAGTACATGAGTAAAATAAATGGCAAAAATGTAATTGTGCTAACAAACCTAATTTGGAAACAATCTCATGGACAAGGGAAAACACTGTCTGCATTGTGTGGGGATTGAACACATCACCCCCCCCCCCCCACACACACACACACACTCCATGTGTTTTTTTTTCTATCATTGCCACTGGGTCATCAGGGAGTCTCTGAACAGTTGCGCACCTGGCTTCCTCAAGAGCAGTTGTTTCTTTCTTTTTTCAATTAAGAAATCACTAGTATTACTGCTGTGAGAAACGACTATATTGACTCTTGTCTGGGGTTTGAACCTTCAAAACCCCGCCACCCAATCCACATTGCATTCATTAGGTAATATGGTATTTTTTCATATGTGGTAGATAGCATTTGCATAGAAGCAACCTAGGCAGTGGGGAATATGCATGATTTCCAGAGCAGAGTAATCCTTTGAGGCTACAGTTGTCAAAGGGAACTCTTACCAGTGGAAGCACCAAGAATGATTGTCATACTGGATCACATCTTAACAGATACAATAGGTTTGTACTTACTGTAATAGTAGAGCTGTATTTCATCCTGTAGACTCGGGTTAAGTAGGCTGTCCTGCAACTGCAGGTTATTTGTCCGTGACCTAAGGAACCTCCGGATGTAGCACTCTCTCTTTTTGTAGGAGTTACTATTTTCATTGACAGTATGCATTTGTGCCTCCATTGAAGGACTGGATAATTGGATGAAGAAATGCATGATGAGCTTTGGAAAGGAGCCAAGCAGCCTGAAAAGCTGGCCATCAAAGATGGCCACACCTCTTACAAATTTTTACTTTTTGGATTCCTGGAGGATTTGATGCTCAATTGATGTTTGGCATTCTTCTTTTACTAGGATGTGCTAACCATTCAAAAAGCCAGGAAGCTTACCACAAAGAAATTGCATCTGATGATAAAATTGAAAAATATTTCCCATTTAGTGGAGAAAGAATAAGGACCTGTTGGAAATGCACATTCCCCGTGGTATTGCCTGTTTGCCATATTTCTTTTAGAGCAGCTGTGTCTGTCCTTTCTCTGTAAAGATGAATGTTTCAGCTTTTATCTTTGACAACCTAGAAGGACTATTCTTCACTGGGACCTGACGTCACGAAATTCATCCTGGAGTTGCTGACGTTGGACCAGTTTTAATCCAGCAGCCTTACTGTCACTCGTGTCTGTTGTGGAAGACGCTCTGTTTACTGGCTGTAATATCTGTCAGAAATTTCTCAAAAGAGTTGCAAGCCCCAGTGGCAAAGTACCCATTTACCAACTTCCGCATTGGCAGTATTGACCTCGGGATATGCTCTACCTTTATGCCAACAGGGATTTGAAATATCCCTTAACTACATCAGTTCAACTGCTGCTAATCTTTGTAGAATCCCCTGAGAAAGAAGAGACGATTGTGCATATGTTGTAGATTCATTGGAAATTCTGGATGTCCTTCAAGAATGCAACTGCAGTCATAACATGTGGGTTGTCCTGCCTCAGGCAGCCCTCGGTCGGCCGGATTCCAAAGTCTGGGTCCGACGTCGGCTGATGTCGCTTTTCTCTCCGACGTCAGAGCGGCCATTGTATATAAGCATCAGCCGACGCCATTTTCTTCAGTCTTTCTTGCCGCGCGGTGCCCGAAGCAGAAGCAGTTCGCAAGTGCCGATCGGTCAGCTCCTGTATTCTACGATACCGAAGTCATCAAAAAAGCTAAGTACCCCGTTGGGGACCTTTTCTTGCCTCAGCCGATGTCAGAAATTACTGAAAAAGTTAACAATTGTCTTTTTTGTGGTAAACAAATACCTCATAAGGATTTCCACTCTTACTGCCTCCTTGCCTGGGCCCAGACCACGACGTCTCGGCCTGTGTAGCCTGTGCTCGCTTCAACAAGCGCACTCTCAGGCGCCGGGCGGAGTTCGCTGAAGACTTTTTCGGCGATAAATTTGCTTATACCATGCCGTCGGATCTTCCGACATCGCAAACTCCCAAAAAGCGAAAAGACCGGTACCGACATCCTCGGCCCGCGTCTACTACCGACTCCACGCCAAAACCTAGCGCGAGTGCTCCGGTTCCCTCTGAGACTGTCTCTCCACCGCTTCGAACCGAAGACACCGCAGTACCGACGACTTCGATTCCAGACATTACTCCGCCAGTTATAGATTTTCCTCTGGATACTGAAACCGAGGAGATGCCCGAGACCATTGCTGTAGACAAGGTCACTCCTGCACATGGAGCTGCCAGGCCTCCTATGGCCATGTCTATTAAGGCCTACACTAGGGCTAAGGCAGCCAGCAAAACAAAGCACATTACTTCAAGATCCTTACCTCAGCCGACTCCAGAGACACAAATTATGTCCATGGCTGCTGATTTAATTTCCATGATTAGAGGTTCACAGACCCATCCAGAGAGAGCATCCCAGCCTCCTCCTGATAAAAGGCCCTGGGTTGAACCCTCTGACCCTACTCCTTCAGATGAGGACTCTGAGGGCTCTGTCCACTCTGATAGCCAGGAAGAGCTCTTCCAGACCTATGAGGACTCAGATGCAGAAGATTCCATCCCTTCGGCCTCCCCTCCTGAGGATATTTCCTTTGGGGAAGTTCTGCACACCATGAGGGAGCATTTCAAGTGGCAGGGCCAAGAATATTCTGATTCCAGGAAACGCCTTAGGACTTTCCTTAAGAAGCCTCAGCACAGGCCCTTGGCTATTCCTCCTGTACTTGATGTTCTGGATGATTTGTATTCTGATTCTACTGCTACCCCTGATACTCTCCCTCCTGCACCAGCCAAGCCAGACAGGTATTACAGGGTCCCAGAAACTCATTCCCATTTATTCAGGGCCCATTCTGTTGATTTGGAAACTATTTCACAGGGGCCTAAAGGAGTTTCAGCCTCCACCTCTAAAAATCCTTTGCCCTCCAACAGGGAGGCAAGGTCTTTAGAGAGATGGGGTAAAAAGGTTTACACTTCCACTACTTTATCTATGAGAGCTTTAAATTGCCTTTTCATATGTTCCAATATCAGGATTATCTCTTAGAAGATTTACAAAAAACACTAGCTTCTCCTGATCCTTTAGACAGGAAGACTTTGCAGGAAGCTGTACATAACACTCAGCAAGTAAGCAATCACTTCCTGCAGTGTGGATATGATGCACTGGAAGCTTCATGTAGGGCAGCTATGACAGGGGCAGTGATGCGAAGACATGCTTGGTTAAAAGATCAACCTCTACCAGATCATGTAAAAGCAAAACTTCTGGATGCACCTTTGGAAAAGAACAAGCTTTTTGGTGCAAATGCTAAGGATGTGCTAAAGACCATTGAAGAAAAAGCAAAATCAGTTCAAACTGTAAAGGATTTCCTCCAGGTTCAACCCCCCAGATTCAGTAGGAACTGGTCTTCAAAAAACTGGTCCTTTCCTAATCCAGAAAAGTTTCAAAGGGGTAAGAACAGACGTGGCCGAGGAAGAGGCCAATACAGAGGCCCTCACAGGGGACGTCAATGGCAGCCAGGAAACCAAAGAAGTGACGCAGGGGTTTCTCCTGCCCAACAACCACAATCTCAATGACTTTCCTCTACTACCGCCTACCAGGGAACAACAAGAAGCTCCCTTGGGCGGAAAATTATCTCTGTTTGCAGAAAACTGGCAGAGACTGACAAAGGACAAATGGATTTTGGACATTATAGACCGAGGGTACAGGTTTCATTTTCATACCCTACCAAGAAAACAAGGCATGCCAAATCTACCACAACATCAAAGGGCAGAGGCTATCAAGCAAATCTCTCTGCTAACTCAAATGAAAGTAATAGAAAGAGTTCCACAACAAGAACAAGAACAGGGATTTTACTCAAGACTGTTCCTTGTTCCAAGAAAAGAAACTCAATGAAGACCAGTACTGGACTTGTCTGCATTAAACACCTTTCTCATAGTACCAAGGTTCAAAATGCTGACTCTGCAGCAACTCCTTCCCATGCTGGGCAAGGAGTCGTGGCTGATTACTCTGGACCTCAAGGAGGCATACCTGCATGTCCCTATCAGACACAGTTGCAGAAGATACCTCAGATTTCTTGCAGGGCCAGAGCATTATCAATTCTCAGCATTGCCATTTGGCTTATCTACTGCGCCCAGAGTGTTTACAATATGCCTGGCTTCAGTAATTGCTCATTGCAGGCTCCAGGGTATACAAATTTACCCGTACCTGGACGACTGCCTCATACAAGCGGACGACAAACTGATGTTGACAAAAATCTGGAATATGTCATACGATTACTTCAAGCTCTGGGATACACAGTCAACTTCCAAAAGTCAAGACTGCAGCCATCCCAGCAAATAATCTTCTTAGGAGCCAAACTAGACACAGCCTCTCAAATGGCTTACCTGACAGAAGACAAGCAAGAGAAGTTAACTCAATACTTCAAAGATTTAGCAAAACTCACCCAGATGACTGCAAGGAGATTCCTACAGGCCCTGGGTTACATGGCATCCTGCATTCTACTGGTTCCATTAGCAAAACTACACATGAGAAAGCTTCAATGGTACCTAAAAAGTGTTTGGTCTCAGCACAGCAACAACTTGGAGACAATCATACCACTCATTCCATGCTTACAAAAGGAATTCCTATGGTGGGCTTCGGTGAGCAAGAAAAACACAGGTTTGTCATTCAAAAAACCACAGATAACACAGACCATGACTACAGACGCCTCAGACCTCGGATGGGGGGCGCACATGGAAGGCAGATGTATACAAGGACAATGGTCTCCAAAGGAAACACATCTGCATATAAATCAAAAGGAAATGCTGGCAGTAATGCATGCTATCGAGGCTTTTCAAAACCAACTCCAGCAAGGTCACTTAATGATACGGACAGACAACACCACTGTGATGTGGTACATAAACAAGCAGGGGGGGCACTCACTCTTATCCCCTTTGCAGACTGACAATGCAGCTTTGGGAGAAATCACGGAGTCTAAACATCCAGTTACAATCACAGTTTGTTCCAGGAAAAGACAATGTGTTGGCGGACAGCCTAAGCAGGAATTTCACAGATCCACACGAGTGGAGGTTGCATCCGAAGGCTTTCAGACAACTTACTTCGACATGGGGCAAGCCAGAAGTGGACCTATTTGCCTCTCACCTCAATCATCTACTACCAAAATTTTGCACAAGGACATACCATCCAAAGGCTTGGAAAATAGATGCTCTTTCATTCAACTGGAGCTCCCTAGCAATCTATGCATTCCCACCTCTGCCACTGATGACCTCAGTATTACTAAAGATCAAAGCAGAGAAGCCCAAGGGAATCATAATAGCTCCGGATTGGCCAAGACAACACTGGTACCCACTACTACGGAGCATGTGTCACACCAGGAGGTGGGCCCTCCCTAGTGGCCTCTACTTTTGACTCAGCACAATTTCGGAACACTGCATCCAAACCTTCAGACTCTGCAGCTAACAGCCTGGCAGATCCCATAAATAAATTCAACTTACCTCTCTCTAAGGAAGTGCAGCGGATACTAACAGAGGCTCGAAGACCGTCCACCAGAAAGGTCTACTTAGCCAAGTGGAAAAGATTCAGCAATTGGAATACCAGCAAAGGGCATGATGCATCATTACTGAACATCCCCCTTATCTTGGAATATTTGGCAGATATGTTACAGAGTGGCCTCTCATATTCATCAATAAAAATACATGCATCTGCCATTTCAGCTAGATACAACACTGATCCTCCTGTTTTTCTCACCCTTACTAAGACAATTCCTCAGGGAATCAAGAACATTAAGCCACCAAGAAAGGCCCCAGTGCCAGCCTGGGACCTCAATTTTGTCTTAGAAAAACTGACTCTACCTCCTTTTGAGCCAGCAGCTTCAGTTGACTTGCAATTTCTCTCATGGAAAACAGCTTTCCTGTTGGCAATTACCTCAGCAAGAAGGGTTTCGGAACTACAGGCCCTAATGGCAATACCACCCTTTATTATTTTCCACAGAGACAGGGTTTCATTAAGGACCAACCCTTCCTTTTATGCCAAAGGTGGTATCTAGGGTTTCTCTAAATCAAGCCATTCATCTGCCTGCCTTCTTCCCCAATCCTGAGAATAAGGGGGAAAGGCTTTTACATACCTTGGACATTCATAGACAACTTCGATACTACCTGGACAGAACCAAGGCCAGTAGGAAGTCTGAACAGCTTTTTGTAGCTTACGCCCCTGCAGTCCAAGGAAAAGCAATTTCAAAACAGACCATTTCTAAATGGATTGGACATTGCATCAGATTCTGTTATTCCTTTCATGGAAAGACTGTTCCAGCCTATGTCAGACCACATTCCACCAGAGCTACAGCCACCTCTACAGCATTTTTAAGAGGGGTGCCTACAAAGGACATTCTAGAAGCTGCTACATGGAGCTCCGTGCATACATTCTCAAAACACTACAATCTCCCCCTATATTCCAGATCCAGAGCAGGCTTTGCTTCGGCAGTCCTGCAGGGTTTGATTGCCACACCATCACTCTCCTAGAGCATACCTCCTCCCCCAGCTAAGCTATGGTATTCTACCCACATGTTATGACTGCAGTTGCATTCTTGAAGGACATAGTACAGTTTTGTACCTACCATAAATGTAGATGTCCGAGAGACATGCAACTGCAGTCGGGTTTTCCCTCCCTCCATACCCCTCTATGCTTAGGGTCCACTCCTATCCCCCTCTCTCTCTTAGCTGGGGATATCTGTTATGGTGTATTTGTTTTATTTCTCATGTATTTGTTTGGAATCCTGTTTTTGTCTTCCAATTTGATTACAGCCTTCCTTGGAGGGCACCTGGCATCTGGGGCAAGAAACACTGAAGAAAATGGCGTCGGCTGATGCTTATATACTCCGGTCGCTCTGACGTCGGAGAGAAAAGCGACATCAGCTGACGTCGGACCCAGACTTTGGAATCCGGCCGACCGAGGGCTGCCTGAGGCAGGACAACCCACATGTTATGACTGCAGTTGCATGTCTCTCGGACATCTACATTTATGGTAGGTACAAAACTGTACTTTCTGCTTGAGTAAGATGAGTTGCTTGTTACTATTGTGAGTAGAGCAAGATTGTTACAGAACAGATGCTCTCCAAATGGTTAACAAACTGTATTATCTCCTGCTGTGATGAGCAAGCCTGTGCAGGAATGCGAGAACACATTCTGCCAGAACATTTGCTGTTTTGATAGCCATTTTTAGTCAGGTTTTGATAGAAGCCTTTTGCATGGAAGCCACCTGGTTTTCAGTCCACACGTTCTCCAAGCACTGTAAGCTAGATGTCCAGTGTAGTGGTAGAGCAACGTTTGCAGCAGCAGACATCCAGGGTTTCATTTGAGGAAGCATGCCAGGAGCAACTGTGGGAGTTGTATTTTTGTATGCCATGGGTGCTGCTTTTGCAGTGATCCTGTGATGAATGTTGTACACTTGCATGAGAACTCAACATAGTGGCGGATGTTAGAGTAGGGTCACTGTTACATTACAAGCTCCCACCTGCCTTCCTATGTGGACAACCCCTCTTGCATCTTCTGCACTAAGAAACCTAGCATTATAGGGTAGAAAATCACAGTGTGGACTCAAATCCTAAAGTGTGTAACAGAGTCAACTCCTGTACTTACCCGACATGATCTCCAAGAGGTTTCCTGGTTTAAAAAAAAATGCTGTCTTGCTGATGTCCCTTTTTATCCCATACACCAGAGTGCACCTCCACATAAGAGGGATGTTGGCCTGCACTCTGACATATGCGGTGCTCTGGATGTTGGACAGGTTAGGCAGACGTCAGCCTGCAGCTCATCCCCATGTATAATGAAGACTGCTGCATCAGTGACCTTAATCAAACCTTTGCTTTTTCAGG